>NW_027510613.1:0-32260 GCF_048772815.1 Callospermophilus lateralis
ATATTTCCACCCTATCTTGATGATACTTAGTGGTAATGATCAGAACACAAATCCCACTTAGCTCACCAAATTTTCTTCTTCTAGGTTGAAGCGTTTGGCTACAGTAGCAGTTTTTATATTTAGTTTTCCCTCTGTTGTCTCCTATATAGATAGATGAATTTGGAACTCTTAATCCAACATGGTTTGTAGTAGCTCTTTAATACTTGACAAAATAAAGTAGTTCTCAGTTTTGTCTCAATGATTTGTTTCCTCTTCAAGTAGCCCTAAGCAGAGACTGTGGAAAAGCACTTTCATTGAAAGGTGTTGCCAAGCTTTCAAGAAATTACGAGTTTCCGAAATACCAGCATATATTTTCTCACCCAATCTTGATGACACTTGCTGGCAATGACAAGTACACAAATCCCACTTGGCTCACCAAATTTTGTTCTTCTAGGTTTTAGTGTTCGTCTACAGTAGCAGTTTTTATTTTTAGGTTTCATTTTGTTGTCTCCTATATAGATAGATGAATTTGGAATTCTAAATCCAACATGGTTTGTAGTAGCTCTTTGAAACGTGACAAAACAAAGGAGTTCTCAGTTTTGTCTCTATGGTCTGTTTCACCTTCAAGTAGCCATAGGCACAGATTGTGGAAAAGCATTTTCATTCAGAGGGGTTTCCAAGCTTCTACGAAATAAAGAGTTTCCGAAAGACCAGCAAAGATTTTTTCACCCAATCTTGATGATACTTGGTGGTAATGATCAGTACAAAATCCCAATTTGCACACCAAATTTTGTTCTTCTAGGTTGAAGCGTTCTTCTACAGTAGCAGTTTTTATATTTAGATTTCACTCTGTGCTCTCCTATATAGATAGATGAAATTGGAACTCTTAATCCAACATGGTTTTTAGTAGCTCTTTGAAACTTGACAAATAAAGGAGTTGTCAGTTTTGTCTCTATGGTTTATTTCCTCTTCAACTAGCCCTAAGTACAGAATGTGGAAAAGCACTTTCATTGAAAGGGGTTGCCAATCTTCTAAGAAATAACGAGTCTCTGAAATACCAGCAAATGTTTTTTCAACCAATCTTGATGATACGTGGTGGTAATGATCAGTACACAAATTCCACTTGGCTCAACAAATTGTGTTCTTCTAGGTTGAAGCGGTCGTCTACAGTAGCAGTTTTTATATGTAGTTTTCACTCTCTTCTCTCTTATATAGCTAGATGAATTTGGAACTCTATATCCAACATGGTTTGTATTAGCTCTTTGAAACTTGACAAAATAAAGGAGTTCTCAGTTTTTTCTCTATGGTTTGTTTCCTCTTCAAGTAGCCCTAGGCAGAGACTGTGGAAAAGCACTTTCATTGAAGGGGTTGCCAAGCTTCCAAGAAATTACGAGTTTCCAAAATACCAGCACATATTTTTTCACCCAATCTTGATGATACGTGGTGGTAATGACAAGTACACAAATCCCACTTGGCTCACCAAATTTTGTTCTTCTAGGTTGAAGCGTTCGTCCATAGTAGCAATTTTTATATTTAGGTTTCCCTCTGTTCTCTCCTTTATAGATAGATGAATTTGGAACTCTAAATTCAACATGGGTGGTAGTAGCTCTTTTAACCTTGACCAAAAAAAAAGCATTTCTCAGTTTTGTCTCTATGATTTGTTTCCTCTTCAAGTAACAATAAGCAGAGTCTGTGGAAAAGCACTTTCATTGAAATGGGTTGCCAAGCTTTCAAGAAATTACGAGTTTCCGAAATACCAGGAAATATTTTTTCACCCAATCTTGATGATACTTGGTGGTAATGAACAGGACACAAATCCCACTTGGCTCACCAAATTCTGTTCTACTAGGTTGAAGCGTTCGTCTACAGTAGCAATTTTTATATTGAGGTTTCCCTCTGTTCTCTCCTATATAGATAGATGAATTTGGAACTCTAAATCCAACATGGTTTGTAGTAGATTTTGAAACTTGACAAAAAAAGTAGTTCTCAATTTTGTCTCTATGGTTTGTTTCCTCTTCAAGTAGCCCTAGGCAGAGACTGTGGAAAAGCACTTTCATTGAAAGGGGTTGCCAAGCTTTTAAGAAATTACGAGTTTCCAAAATACCAGCACATATTTTTTCACCCAATCTTGATGATACGTGGTGGTAATGACAAGTACACAAGTCCCAATTGGCTCACCAAATTTTGCTCTTCTAGGTTGAAGCGTTCCTTTACAGTAGCAGTTTTTATTTTTAGGTTTCACTCTGTTCTCTACTATATAGATAGTTGAATTAGGAACTCTCAATCCAACATGTTTTGTAGTAGCTCTTTGAAACTTGACAAAATAAAGTAGTTCTCAGTTTTGTCTCTATGGTTTGTTTCCTCTTCAAGTAGCCCTAGGCAGAGACTGTGGAAAAGCACTTTCATTGAGAGGGGTTGCCAAGCTTCTAAGAAATAATGAGTTTCCGAAATGCCAGCAAATATTTTTTCACCCAATATTGATGATACGTGGTGGTAATGACAAGTACACAAATCCCACTTGGCTCACCAAATTTTGTTCTTCTAGGTTGAAGCGTTCGTTTACAATAGCAGTTTTTATTTTTAGGTGTCACTCTGTTCTATCCTATATAGATAGATGAATTTGGAACACTGAATCCAACATGGTTTGTAGTAGCTCGTTGAAAATTGACAAAAAAAGTAGTTCTCAGCTTTTTCTCTATGGCTTGTTTTCTCTTCAAGTAGCCCTAAGCAGAGACTGTGGAAAAGCACTTTCATTGAAAGGGGTTGCAAGCTTCCAAGAAATTACGAGATTCCAAAATACCAGCAAATATTTCTTCACCCAATCTTGATGATACGTGGTGGTAATGACAAGTACACGAATCCTACTTGGCTCACCAAATTTTGTTCTTCTAAGTTGAAGCGTTCGTTTACAGAGGCAGTATTTATTTTTAATTTTCACTCTGTTCTCTCCTATATAGACAGATGAATTTGGAACTCTAAATCCAACATGGTTTGTATTATCTGTTTAAAACCTGACAAAATAAAGGAGTTCTCAGTTTTGTCTCTATGTTTTTTTTCCTCTTCAAGTAGCCCTAAGCACAGAATGTGGAAAAGCACTTTCATTGAGAGGGTTTGCCATGCTTCTAAGAAATAATGAGTTTCCGAAAAGCCAGCAAATATTTTTTCACCCAAACTTGATGATACGTGGTGGTAATGATCAGTACACAAATCTCACTGGGCTCACCAAATTGTGTTCTTCTAGGTTGAAGCGTTCATCTACAGTAGGAGTATTTATATGTAGGTTTCACTCTGTTCTCTCTTATGTAGATAGATGAATTTGGAACTCTAAATCCAACATGGTTTGTAGTAGCTCTTTGAAACTTGACAAAATAAAGGAGTTCTAGTTTTGTCTCTATGGTTTGTTTCCTCTTCAAGTAGCCCTAAGCACAGGCTGTGGAAAAGCACTTTCATTGAGAGGGGTTGCCAAGCTTCGAAGAAATAACAATTTTCCGAAATAGGAGCAAATATTTTTTCACCCAATCTTGATGATACTCGGTGGTAATGATAAGTACACAAATCCCACTTGGCTCACCAAATTTTGTTCTTCTAGGTTGAAGCATTCGTCTATAGTAGCAGTTTTTATATTTAGGTTTCCCTCTGTTCTCTCCTATATAGATAGATGAATTTGGAACTCTAAATCCAACATGGTTTGTATTATCTCTTTGAAACCTGAGAAAATCAAGGAGTTCTCAGTTTTGTGTCTATGGTTTTTTTCCTCTTCAAGTAGCCCTAAGCACAGAATGTGGAAAAGCACTTTCATTGAGAGGGGTTGCCAAGCTTCTATGAAATATCGAGTTTCAGAAATACCAGCAAATATTTTTTCACCCAATCTTGATGATACTTGGTGGTAATGATCAGGACACAAATCCCACTTGGCTCACCAAATTTTGTTCTTCTAGGTTGAAGCGTTCGTTTACAGTAGCAGTTTTCATATTTAGATTTCCCTCTGTTCTCTCCTATATAGATAGATGAATTTGGAACTCTAAATCCAACATGGTTTGTAGTAGCTTTTTGAAACTTGACAAAAAAAAGTAGTTCTCAATTTTGTCTCTATGGTTTGTTTCCTCTTCAAGTAGCCCTAGGCAGAGACTGTGGAAAAGCACTTTCATTGAAAGGGGTTGCCAAGCTTCCAAGAAATTGCGAGTTTCCAAAATACCAGCACATATTTTTTCACCCAATCTTGATGATACATGGTGGTAATGACAAGTACACAAATCCCACTTGGCTCACCAAATTTTGTTCTTCTAGGTTAAAGCGTTCGTCTATAGTAGCAGTTTTTATATTTAGGTTTCCCTCTGTTCTCTCCTATATAGATAGATGAATTTGGAACTCTAAATCCAACGTGGTTTGTAGTAGCTATTTTACACTTGACAAAAAAAAAGCATTTCTCAGTTTTGTCTCTATGATTTGTTTCCTCTTCAAGTAGCAATAAGCAGAGACTGTGGAAAAGCCCTTGCATTGAAAGGGCTTGCCAAGCTTCCAAGAAATTACGAGTTTCCGAAATACCAGCAAATATTTTTTCACCCAATCTTGATGATACTTGGTGGTAATGATCAGGACACAAATCCCACTTGGCTCACCAAATTTTGTTCTTCTAGGTTGAAGCGTTTGTCTACAGTAGCAGTTTTTATATTTAGGTTTCCCTCTGTTCTCTCCTATATAGATAGATGAATTTGGAACTCTAAATCCAACATGGTTTGTAGTATCTCTTTGATACTTGACAATATAAAGGAGTTCTCAGTTTTTTCTCTATGGTTTGTTTCCTCATCAAGTAGCGCTAAGCACAGACTGTGGAAAAGCACTTTCATTGAGAGGGGTTGCCAATGTTCAAATAAATAACGAGTTTCCGAAATACCAGCAAATATTTTTTCACCCAAACTTGATGATTCTTGGTCTTAATGATCAGCACACAAATCCCACTTGGTTCACCAAGTTTTGTTCTTCTACTTTGAAGCGTTCGTCTACAGTAGCAGTTTTTATATTTAGGTTTCCCTCTGTTCTCTCCTATATAGATAGATGAATTTGTAACTATAAATCCAACATTTTTTGTAGTAGCTCTTTGAAATTGACAAAAAAAGTAGTTCTCACTTTTTTCTCTATGGTTTGTTTCCTCTTTAAGTAGCCCTAAGCAAAGAGTGTGAAAAGCACTTTCATTGAAAGGTGTTGCCAAGCTTCCAAGAAATTACGAGTTTCCGAAATACCAGCAAATATTTTTTCACCCAATCTTGATGATACTTGGTCTTAATGGGTCAGTACACAAATCCCACTTGGCTCGCCAAATTTTTGTTCTTCTAGGTTGAAGCGTTCGTCTACAGTAGCAGTTTTTATATTTTGGTTCCCTCTGTGCTCTCCAACATAGATAGATGAATTTGGAACTCTAAATCCAAGATGGTTTGTAGTAGCTCTTTGAAACTTGAAAAAATAAAGGTGTTCTCAGTTTTGTCTCTATGGTTTGATTCTTCTTCAAGTAGGCCTAAGCACAGACTGTGAAAAAGCATTTTCATTGACAGGTTTGCCAAGCTTTTAAGAAACAACGACTTTCCAAAATACCAGCAAATATTTTTTCATCCAATCTTGATGATACTTGGTGGTAATGATCAGTATACAAATGCCACTTGGCTCACCAAATTATGTTATTCCAGGTTGAAGCGTTAGTCTACAGTAGCAGTTTTTATATTTAGGTTTCCCTCTGTGCTCTCCTATATAGATAGATGAAACTGGAACTCTAAATCCAACATGGTTTTTAGTAGGTCTTTCAAACTTGACAAAATAAAGGAGTTCTCAGTTTTGTCTCTATGGTTTCTTTCCTCTTCAATTAGCCCTAATCAAAGACTGTGGAAAAGCACTTTCATTGAGAGGGTTTGCCAAGCTTCTAAGAAATAACGAGTTTCTGAAATACCAGCAAATATTTTATTACCCAATCTTGATGATACTTGGAGGTAATGATCAGGACACAAATCCCACTTGGCTCACCAAATTTTGTTCTTCTAGGTTGAAGCGTTCGTCTACAGTAGCAGTTTTTATATTTAGGTTTCCCTCTGTGCTCTCCTATATAGATAGATGAATTTGGAACTCTAAATCCAACATGGTTTGTAGTAGCTCTTTGAAACTTGACAAAATAAAGGAGTTCTCAGTTTTGTCTTTATGGTTTGTTTCCTCTTCAAGTAGCCATAGGCACAGAATGTGGAAAAGCACTTTCATTGAGAGGGTTTGCCAAGCTTCTAAGAATTAACGAGTTTCCGATATACCAGCAAATATTTTTTCACCCAATCTTGATGATACTTGGTGGCAATGATCAGAACACAAATCCCACTTGGCTCACCAAATTGTGTTCTTCCATGTTGAAACGTTCGTCTACAGTAGCAGTTTTTATATTTAGGTTTCCCTGTGTTGTCTCCTCTGTAGATAGATGAATTTGGAACTCTAAATCAAACATGGTTTTAGTAGCTCTTTGAAACGTGACCAAAAAAAAGTAGTTCTCAGTTTTGTCTCTATGGTTTGTTTACTTTCAAGTAGCTCTATGCAGAGACTGTGGAAAAGCACTTTCATTGAAAGGGGTTGCCAAGCTTCCAAGAAATTACGATTTTCCGAAATACAAGCAAATATTTTCCACCCAATCTTGATGATACGTGGTGGTAATGACAAGTACACAAATTCCACTTGGCTCACCAAATTTTGTTCTTCTAGGTTGACGCGTTTGTTTACAGTAGCAGTTTTTATTTTTAGGTGTCACTCTGTTCTATCCTATATAGATAGATGAATATGGAACTCTAAATCCGACATGGTTTGTAGCAGCTCTTTGAAACTTGACAATATAAAGGAGTTCTCAGTTTTTTCTCTATGGTTTGTTTCCTCTTCAAGTAGCCCTAAGCAGAGACTGTGGAAAAGCACTTTCATTCAAAGGGATGGCCAAGATTCCAGGAAATTACGATTTTCCAAAATACCAGCAATATTTTTTCACCCAATCTTCCTGATACCGGTTGGTAATGACAAGTACACAAATCCCACTTGGCTCACCAACTTTTGTTCTTCTAGTTTGAAGCGTTCGTTTACAGTAGCAATTTTTATTTATAGGTTTCACTCTGTTCTCAAATATATAGATAGATGAATTTGGAATTCTAATCCAACATGGTTTGTAGTAGCCCTTTGAAACTTGATAAAATAAAGGTGTTCTCAGTTTTGTCTCTATGGTTTGTTTTCTCTTCAAGTAGCCCGAGGAACAGACTGTGGAAAAGCACTTTAATTGAAAGGGGTTGCCAAGCTTCCAGAAATAACGAGTTTCCGAAATACCAGCAAATATTTTTTCACCAAATCTTGATGATACTTGGTGGTAATGATCTGTACACAATTTCCACTTGACTCACTAAATTTTGTTCTTCAAGTTTGAAGCGTTCGTTTACAGTAGCAGTATACTCTTAGGTTTCCTTCTGTTCTCTCCTATATAGATAGATGACTTTGGAACTCTAAATCCAACATGGTTTGTAGTAGCTCTTTGATACTTGACAAAATAATGTAGTTCTCAGTTTTGTCTCTTTGATTTGTTTCCTCTTCATGTAGCCCTAAGCAGAGACTGTCGAAAAGCACTTTCATTGGAAGGATTTGCTAAGCTTCCAAGAAATTACGAGTTTCCGAAATACCAGCAAATATTTTTTCACCCAGTCTTGATGATAGCTGGTGGTAATCTTCGGTACACAAATCCCACTTGGCTCACCAAATTTCGTTCATCTAGGTTGAAGCGTTCGTTTACATTACAGTAGCAGTTTTTATTTTTAGGCGTCACTCTGTTCTATCCTATATAGATAGATGAATTTGGAACACTAAATCCAACATGGTTTGTAGTAGCCCTTTGAAACTTGATAAAACAAAGGAGTTCTCTGTTTTGTCTCTATGGTTTGTTTCCTCTTCAAGTAGCCCTAGGCACAGACTGTGGAAAAGCACTTTCATTGAGAGGGATTGCCAAGCTTCTAAGAAATACCCAGTTTCCGAAATACCTGCAAATATTTTTTCACCCAATCTTGATGATACGTGGTGGTAATGACAAGTACATAAATCCCACTTGGCTTACCAAATTTTGTTCTTCTAGGTTGAAGCGTTTGTTTAAAGTAGCAGTTTATATTTTTAGGATTCACTCTGTTCTCAAATATATAGAAAGATGAATTTGGAACTCTAAATCCAACATGGTTTGTAGTAGCTCTTTGAAACTTGACAAAATAAAGGAGTACTCACTTTTGTCTCTATGGTTTGTTTCCTCTTCTAGTAGCCCTAGGAAGAGACTGTGGAAAAGCACTTTCATTGAAAGGGGTTGCAAACTTCCAAGAAATTACGATTTTCCGAAATACCATCAAATATTTTTTCACCCAATCTTGATGATACGTCATGGTAATGACAAGTACACAATTCCCACTTTGCTCACCAAATTTTGTTTTTTTTTAGGTTGAAGCGTTTGTTTACAGTAGCAGTTTTTATTTTTAGGTGTCACTCTGTTCTATCCTATATAGATAGATGAATTTGGAACTCTAAATCCAACATAGTTTGTAGTAGCTCTTTGAAACTTGACAAAATAAAGGAGTTCTCAGTTTTTTCTCTATGGTTTCTTTCCTCTTCAAGTAGCCCTAAGCTGAGACTGTGGAAAAGCACTTTCATTGAAAGAAGTTGCCAAGCTTCCAAGAAATTAACAGTTTCCGAAATACCAGCAAATATTTCTTACCCAATCTTTATGATATGTAGTGGTAATGACAAGTACACAATCCCACTTGGCTCACCAAATTTTGTTCTTCTAGGTTGGAGCGTTCGTTTACAGTAGCAGTTTTTATTTTTAGGTTTCACTCTGTTCTCAAATATATAGCTAGATGAATTTGGAACTCTAAATCCAACATGGTTAGTAGTAGCTCTTTGAAGCTTGACAAAATAAAGGAATTCTCAGTTTTGTCTCTACGGTTTGTTTCCTCTTCAAGTAGCCCTAGGCACAGACTGTGGAAAAGCACTTTCATTGAGAGGGGCTGCCAAGCTTCCAAGAAATTACGAGTTCCCGAATTACCAGCAAATATTTTTTAACCCTATCTTCATGATACTTGGTGGTAATGAGGAGTACACAAATCCCACTTGACTCACCAAATTTTGTTCTTCTAGTTTGAAGCGTTCGTTTACAGTAGCAGTTTATATTTTAGGTTTCCCTCTGTTCTCTCCTATATAGGTAGATGAATTTGGAACTCTAAATCCAACATGGTTTGTAGTAGCTCTTTGAATCTTGATAAAATAAAGGAGTTCTCAGTTTTGCCTTTGTGATTTGTTGTCTCTTTAAGTAGCCATAAGAAAGACTGTGTAAAAGCACTATCATTTAAAGAGGTTGCCAAGCTTCTATGAAATTACGAGTTTCTGAAATCCCAGCAAATATTCTTTAACCCAACCTTGATGATACGTGCGGGTAATGACAAGTACACAAATCCCACTTGGCTCACCAAATTTTGTTCGTCTAGGTTGAAGCGTTCGTCTACAGTCGCAATTTTTATATGTAGGTTTCATTCTGTTCTCTCTTATATAGATAGATGAATTTGGAACTTTAAATCCAACATGGTTTTTAGTAGCTCTTTGAAGCTTTACAAAATAAAGTAGTTCTCAGTTTGTCTCTATGGTTTGTTTCCTCTTCAAGTAGCCCTAGGCACAAACTGTGGAAAAGCACTTTCATTGAAAGGGGTTGCCAAGCTTCCAAGAATTAACGAGTTTCCGAAATACCTGCAAATATTTTTTCACACAATCTTGATGATACTTGGTAGTAATGATCAGTACACCAATCCCAGTTGACTCACCAAATTTTGTTCTTCTAGGTTTCAGCATTCGTCTACAGTAGCAGTTTTTATATTTAAGTTTCCCTCTGTTCTCTCCTATATAGATAGATGAATTTGGAACTCTAAATCCAACATGGTTTGTAGTAGGTCTTTGAATCTTGACAAAATAAAGGAGTTCTCAGTTTTGTCTCTATGGTTTGTTTCCTCTTCAATTAGCAGTAAGCAGAGACTGTGGAAAAGCACTTTCATTGAAAGGGGTTGCCCAGCTTCCAAGAAATTACGAGTTTCTGAAATACCAGCAAATATTTTTTCACCCAATCTTGATGATATGTGTTGGTAATGATAAGTACACAAATCCCACTTGGCTCACCAAGTTTTGTTCTTCTAGGTTGAAGCGTTCGTTTACAGTATCAGTTTATATTTTAGGTTTCACTATTTTCTCTCCTATATTGATAGATGAATTTGGAACTCTAAATTCAACACGGTTGTAGTAGCTCTTTGAAACTTGACAAAAGAAAGGAGTTCTCAGTTTTGTCTCTATGGTTTGTTTCCTCTTCAAGTAGCCCTAGGCAAAGACTGTGGAAAACCACTTTCATTGAGAGGGTTTGCCAAGCTTCTAAGAAATAACGAGTTTCCGAAATACCAGCAAATATTTTTTCACCCAATCTTGATGATACTTTGTGGTAATGATCAGTACATAAATCCCACTTGGTTCACCAAATTGTGTTCTTCTAGGTTGAAGCGTTCGTCTACAGTAGCAGTTCTTATATGTAGGTTTCCCTCTGTTTTCTATTATATAGATAGATGATTTTGGAATTCTAAATCCAACATGGTTTGTAGTAGCTCTTTGAAACTTGACAAAATAAAGTAGTTCTCAGTTTTTTCTCTATGGTTTGTTTCCTCTTCAAGTAGCCCTAGGCACAGACTGTGGAAAAGCACTTTGATTGAGAGGGGTTGCCAAGCTTATAAGAAATAATGAGTTTCCGAAATACCAGCAAATATTTTTTCACCCAATCTTGATGATACTTGGTGGTAATGATCTGTACAAAAATCCCACTTGACTCACCAAATTTTGTTCTTCTAGGTTGAAGCGTTCGTTTCCAGTAGCAGTTTATATTTATAGGTTTCCCTCTGTTCTCTCCTATATAGATAGATGAATTTGGAACTCTAAATCCAACATGGTTTGTAGTAGCTCTTTGAAACTTGACAAAATACAGGAATTCTCAGTTTTTCTCTATGATTTATTTCTTCTTCAAGTAGCCCTAAGCAGAGACTGTGGAAAAGCACTTTCATTGAAAGGGGTTGCCAAGCTTCCAAGAAATTACGAGTTTCCGAAATACCAGCAAATATTTTATCACCCAATCTTGATGATACTTGGTGGTAATGATCGGTACACAAATCCCACTTGACTCACCAAATTTTGTGCTTCTAGGTTGAGGCGTTCTTTTACAGTAGCAGTTTTTTATTTTTAGGTTTCCCTTTGTTCTCTCCTATATAGATAGATGAATTTGCACTCTAAATCCAACATGGTTTGAGTAGCTCTATGATACTTGACATAAAAAAGTAGTTCTCAGTATTGTCTCTATGATTTGTTTCCTCTTCAAGTAGCCCTAAGCAGAGACTGTGGAAAAGCAATTTCACTGAAAAGGGTTGCCAAGCTTCAAAGGAATTACGAGTTTCTGAAATACCAGCAAATATTTTTTCACCCAATCTTCATGACACGTGGTGGTAATGATCAGTACACAAATCCCACTTGACTCACCAAATTTTGGTCTTCTAGGGTGAAGCGTTATTTCACAGTAGCAGTTTATAATTTTAGGTTTCCCTCTGTTCTCTCCTAAATAGATAGATGAATTTGGAACTCTAAATCCAACATGGTTTGTAGTAGCCCTTTGAAACTTCACAAAATAATGGAGTTCTCACTTTAGTCTCTATTGTTTGTTTCCTCTTCAAGTAGCCCTAGGCACACTCTGTGGAAAAGCACTTTCATTGAGAGGGGTTGCCAAGCTTCCAAGAAATTACGCTTTTCTGAAATACCAGCAAATATTTTTTGACCCAATCCGGATGATACGTGGTGGTAATGATAAGTACACAAATCCCACTTGGCCCACCAAAATTTGTTCTTCTAGGTTGAAGCGTTCGTCTACAGTAGCAGTTTTTATACTTAGATTTCCCTCTGTTCTCTCCTATATAGATAGATGAATTTGGAACTCTAAATCCAACATGGTTTGTAGTAGCTCTTTGAAACTTGACAAAAAAATAGTTCTCAGTTTTGTCTCTATGGTTTGTTTCCTCTACAAGTAGCCCTAAGCAGAGACTGTGGAGAAGCACTTTCATTGAAAGGGTTGCCAAGCTTCCAAAAAATTACAGGTGTCCGAAATACCAGCAAATATTTTACAACCAATCTTGATGATACGTGGTGGTATGGACAAGTACACAAATCCCACTTGGGTCACCAAATTTTATTCTTCTAGGTTGAAATGTTCGTTTACATTAGCAGTTTTTATGTTTAGGTTTCACTCTCTTCTCTCCTATATAGATAGATGTATTTGGAACTCTAAATGCAACATTGTTTGTAGTATCTTTTTGAAACTTGACAAAATAAAGGAGTTCTCAGTTTTGTCTCGATGGTTTGTTTCCTCTTCAAGTAGCCCTAGGCACAGACTGTTGAAAAGCACTTTCATTGAGAGGGGTTGCCAAGCTTCTAAGAAATAACGAGTTACCGAAATACCAGCAAATATTTTTTCACCCAATCTTGATGATACTTGGTTGTAATGATCAGTACACAAATCCTACTTGGCTCACCAAATTGTGTTCTTCTAAGTTGAAGCGTTCGTCTACAGTAGCAGTTTTTATATGTAGGTTTCACTCTGTTCTCTCCTATATAGATAGGTGAATTTGGAACTCTAAATGCAACATGGTTTGTAGTAGCTCTTTGAAACTTGACAAAATAAAGGAATTCTCAATTTTGTCTCTATGGTTTGTTTGCTCTTCAAGTAGCCCTAGGCACAGACTGTCGAAAAGCAATTTCTTTGAGAGGGGTTGCCAAGCTTCTAAGAAATAACGAGTTTTCTAAATTCCAGCAAATTTTTTTTCACCCAATATGGATGATACTTGGTGGTAATGATCAGTACACAAATCCCATTTGGCTAACCAAATTGTGTTCTAGTTTGAAGTGTCCGTCTCCAGTAGCAGTTTTTATATTTAGGTTTTCCTCTGTTCTCTCCTATATAAATAGATGAATTTGGAACTCTAAATCCAACATGGTTTGTAGTAGCTGTTTGAAACTTGACAAAATAAAGGAGTTCTCAGTATTGTTTCTATGGTTTGTTTCTCTTCAAGTAGCCCTAGGCACAGACTCTGGAAAAGCACTTTCATTGAAGGGGTTGCCAAGCTTTCAAGAAATTACGAGTTTCTGAAATACCAGCAAATATTTTTTCACCCAATCTTGATGATACGTGGTGGTAATGACAAGTACACAAATCCCACTTGGCTCACAAAATTTTGTTCTTCTAGGTTGAAGCGTTCGTCTACATTAGCAGTTTTTATATTTAGGTTTCCGGTGTTCTCTACATATAGATAGATGAATTTGGAACTCTAAATCCAACATGGTTTGTAGTAGCTCTTAGAAACTTGAAAAAATAAAGGAGTTCTTAGTTATGTCTCTATGGTTTGTTTCCTCTTCAAGTACCATAAGCAGAGACTGTGGAAAAGCAGTTTCATTGAAAGCTGTTGCCAAGCATCCAAGAAATTACGGGTTTCCGAGATACCAACAAATATTTTTTCACCCAATCTTGATGATACGTGTTGGTAAAGACAAGTACACAAATCCCACTTGGCTCACGAAATTTTGATCTTGTAGGTTGAAGCGTTCGTTTACAGTAGCAGTTTTTATTTTAAGGTTTCACTCTGATCTCTCCTATATAGATAGATGAATTTGGAACACTAAATCCAAAATGGTTTGTAGTAGCTCTTTGAAACTTGACAAAATACAGGAGTTCTCAGTTTTGTCTCTATGGTTTGTTTCCTCTTCAAGTAGCCATAAGAAGCGACTGTGGAAAAGCACTTTAATTGAAAGGGGTTGCCAAGCTTCCAAGAAATTACGAGTTTCCAAAATACCAGCAAATATTTTTTCACCCAATCTTGATGATAGGTGGTCTTAATGACAAGTACACAAATCCATCTTGGCTCACCAAATTTTGTTCTTCTAGGTTGAAGCGTTCGTTTACAGTAGCAGTTTTTATTTTTAGGTTTCACTCTGTTCTCTCCTATATAGATAGATGAATTTGGAACTCTAAATCCAACATAGTTTGTAGTAGCTCTTTGAAACTTGACAAACTAAAAGAGTTCTCAGGTTTGTTTCTATGGTTTTTTTCCTCTTCAAGTAGCCCTAAGCACAGAATGTGGAAAAGTACTTTCATTGAGAGGGGTTGCCAAGGTTCTACGAAATAATGAGTTTCCGAAATACCAGCAAATATTTTTTCACCCAATCTTGATGATACTTGGTGGTAATGATCAGGACTCAAATCCCACTTGGCTCACCAAATTTTGTTCTTCTAGGTGGAAGCGTTCGTCTACAGTAGCAGTTTTTATATTTAGGTTTCCCTCTTTTCTCTCCTATATAGATAGATGAATTTGGAACTCTAAATCCAACATGGTTTGTAGTAGCTCTTTGAAACTTGACAAAAAAAGTAGTTCTCAGTTTTTTCTCTATGGTTTGTTTCCTCTTCAATTAGCCATAAGCAGAGACTGTGGAAAAGCACATTCATAAAAAGAGGTTGCCAAGCTTCCAAGAAATTACGAGTTTCCAAAATACCAGCAAATAGTTTTTCACCCAATCTTGATGATCGGTGGTCTTAATGACAAGTACACAAATCCCACTTGGCACACCAAATTTTGTTCTTCTAGGTTGAAGCGTTCGTTTACAGTACCAGTTTTTATTTTAAGGTTTCAATCTGTTCTCAAATATATAGATAGATGAATTTGGAACTCTAAATTCAACATGGTTTGTAGTAGCTCTTTGAAACTTGACAAAAAAAGGAGTTCTCAGTTTTGTCTCTATGGTTTGTTTCCTCTTCAAGTAGCCTTAAGAAGAGACTGTGGAAAAGCACTTTCATTGAAAGGGGTTGCCAAGCTTCCAAGAAATTACGAGTTTCCGAAATACCAGCAAATATTTTTTCACCCAATCTTGATGATACCTGGTGGTAATGATCGGTACAGAAATCCCAGTTGGCTCACCAAATTTTGTTCTTCTAGGTTGAAGCGTTCGTTTCCAGTAGCAGTTTTTATTTTTAGGTTTCAATCTCTTCTCAAATATATAGATAGATGAATTCGGAACACTAAATCCAACATCTTTTGTAGCAGTTTTTTGAAAATTGACAAAATCAGGTAATTCTCAGTTTTGTCTCTATGGTTTGTCTCCTCTTCAAGTAGCCCTAGGCACAGACTGTGAAAAAGCACTTTCATTGAGAGGGGTTGCCAAGCTTCTAAGAAATAACGAGTTTCCGAAAAACCAGCAACTATTTTTTCACCCAATCTTGATGATACGTGGTGGTAAATATCAGTACACAAATCCCACTTGGCTCACCAAATTTTGTTCTTCTAGGTTGAAGCGTTCATTTACAGTAGCAGTTTTTAGTTTTAGGTTTTATTTTTTTGTCTCCTACATAGATAGATGAATTTGGAACTCTAAATCGAACATGGTTTGTAGTAGCTATTTGAAACTTGACAAAATATAGGATTTCTCAGTTTTGTCTCTATGGTTTGTTTCCTCTTCAAGTAGCCATAGGCACAGACAGTGGAAAAGCATTTTCATTGAGAGGGGTTGCCAAGCTTCTAAGAAATAACGAGACTCCGAAATTCCAGTACATATTTTTTCACCCAATCTTGATGATACTTGGTGGTAATGATTAGTACACAAATCCCACTTGGCTCACCAAATTTTGTTCTTCAAGGTTGATGCGTTCATCTACAGTAGCAGTTTTTATATTTAGGTTTTCTTCTGTGCTCTCCTATATAGATAGATGAATTTGGAACACTAAATCCAACATGTTTTGCAGTAGCTCTTTGAAACTTGACAAAATAAAGGAGTTCTCAGTTTTGTTTCTATGGTTTGTTTCCTCTTGAAGTAGCCCTAGGCACAGACTGTGGAAAAGCACTTTGATTGAGAGGCTTTCCCAAGCTTCTAAGAAATAACGAGTTTTCAAAATACCAGCAAATATTTTTTCACCCAATCTTGATGATACTTGGTGGTAATGATCAGTACACAAATCCCACTTTGCTCACCAAATTTTGTTCTTCTTGGTTGAAGCGTTCGTCTACAGTAGCAGTTTATATATTTAGGTTTCACTGTGTTCTCTTCTATATAGATAGATGAATTTCGAATTCTAAATCCAACGTGGTTTGTAGTACCTCTTTGAAACTTGACAAAATAAAAGTAATTCTCAGTATTGTCTCTATGGTTTGTTTCCTCTTCAAGTAGCCCTAGACACAGACTGTGGAAAAGCACTTTCATTGAGTGTGTTGTCAAGCTTCTATGAAATATCGATTTTCCAAAATACAAGCAAATATTTTTTTCCCAATCTTGATGATACTTGGGGGTAATTATCAGTACACAAATCTCACTTGGACCACCAAATTTTCTTCTTCTAGGTTTAAGCGTTCGTCTTCAGTAGCAGTTTTTATTTTTAGGTTTCACTTTGTTCTCTCATATATTGATAGATGAATTTGGAACTCTAAATCCAACAAGGTTTGTAGTGGCTCTTTGAAGCTTGACAAAAAAAGTAGTTCTCAGTTTTGTCTCTATGATTCATTTCCTCTTCAAGTAGCCCAGGCAGAGACTGTTTAAAATCATTTTCATTGAAAGGGGTTGCCAAGCTTCCAAGAAATTACGGGTTTCCGAAATACCAGCAAATACTTTTTCACCAAATCTTGATGATACATGGTGGTAATGACAAGTACACAAATCCCACTTGGCTCACCAAATTTTGGTCTTCTAGGTTGTAGCGTTCGTCTACAGTAGCAGTTTTAATATTTACGTTTCACTCTGTTCTCTCTTATATAGATAGATGAATTTGGAACTCTAAATCCAACATGGTTTGTAGTAGCTCTTTGAAACTTGACATAATAAAGTAGGTCTCAGTTTTTTCTCTATGGTTTGTTTCTTCTACATGTAACCCTAGGCACAGACTGTGGAAAAGCACTTTCATTGAGAGGGGTTGCCAAGCTTCTAAGAAATAATGAGTTTTCGAAATACCAGCAAATATTTTTTCACCCAATCTTGATGATACGTGGTGGTAATGATCAGTACACAAATCCCACTTGACTCACCAAATTGTGTTCTTCTAGGTTGAAATGTTCCTTTACAGTAGCAGTTTATATTTTTAGATTTCCCTCTGTTCTCTCCTATATAGATAGCTTAATTTGGAACTCTAAATCCAGCATGGTTTGTAGTAGCTCTTTGAAACTTGACAAAATAAAGTAGTTCTCAGTATTATCTCTATGGTTTGTTTCCTCTTCAAGTACCCCTAGGCACAGACTGTGGAAAAGCACTTTCATTGAAAGGGGTTGCCAAGTTTCCAAAAATAACGAGTTTCCGAAATACTTGCAAATATTTTTTCACCCAAACTTGATGATACTTGGTGGTAATGATCGGTACACAAATACCACTTGGCTCACAAAATTTTGTTCTTCTAAGTTTAAGCGTTCGTCTACAGTAGGAGTTTTTATATTTAGGTTTCTCTGTGTTCTCTCCGATATAGATAGATGAATTTGGAACTCTAAATCCAACATGGTTTGTAGTAGCTCTTTCAAACTTGACAAAATAATGTAGTTCTCAGTTTTGTCTCTATGGCTTGTTTCCTCTTCAAGTAGCCCTAGGATCAGACTGCAGAAAAGGACTTTCATTGAAAGGGGTTGCCAAGCTTCCAAAAATAACGAGTTTCTAAAATAGTTGCAAATATTTTTTCACCCAATCTTCATGATACTTGGTGGTAATGATCAGTACACAAATCCCACTTGACTCACCAAATTTTGTTCTTCTAGTTTGAAGCATTCGTTTACTGTAGCAGTTTATATTTTAGGTTTCCCTCTGTTCTCTCCTATATAGATAGATGAATTTGGAACTCTAAATCAAACATGGTTTGTAGTAGCTCTTTGAAACTTGACAAAATAAAGGAGTTCTCAGTTTTGTCTCTATGATTTGTTTCCTCTTTATGTAGCCCTAAGCAGAGACTGTGTAAAAGCCCTATCATTGAAAGTGGTTGACAAGCTTCCAAAAAATTACGAGTTTTCAAAATCCCAGCAAATATTTTTTCACACAACCTTGATGATACGTGGTGGTAATGACAAGTACACAAATCCCACTTGGGTCACCAAATTTTGTTCTTCTAGGTTGAAGCGTTGTTTACAGTAGCAGTTCTTTTTTTTTTTTTTTTTTTTTTAGGTTTCACTCTGTTCTCTCCTACATAGATAGATGAATTTGGAACTCTAAATCGAACATGGTTTGTATTAGCTCTTTGAAACTTGACAAAATAAGGGAGTTCTCACATTTGTCTCTATGGTTTGTTTCCTTTTCAAGTAGCCCTAGGCACAGACTGTGGAAAAGCACTTTCATTGAGAGGGGTTGCCAAGCTTCTAGGAAATAACGATTTTCCCAAATACCACGAAATATTTTTTCACCCAATCTTTATGATATTTGGTGGAAATGATCAGTAGACAAATCCCACTTGGCTCACCAAATTTTGTTCTTCTAGGTTGAAGGGTTCGTCTACAGTAGCAGTTTTTATATGTAGGTTTCACACTGTTCTCTCTTATATAGCTAGATGAATTTGGAACTCTAAATCCAACATGGTTAGTAGAAGCTCTTTGAAGCTTGACAAAATAAAGGAATTCTCAGTTTTGTCTCTACGGTTTGTTTCCTCTTCAAGTAGCCCTAGGCACAGACTGTGGAAAAGCAGTTTCATTGAGAGGGGCTGCCAAGCTTCCAAGAAATTACGAGTTCCCGAATTACCAGCAAATATTTTTTAACCCTATCTTCATGATACTTGGTGGTAATGAGGAGTACACAAATCCCACTTGACTCACCAAATTTTGTTCTTCTAGTTTGAAGCGTTCGTTTACAGTAGCAGTTTATATTTTAGGTTTCCCTCTGTTCTCTCCTATATAGGTAGATGAATTTGGAACTCTAAATCCAACATGGTTTGTAGTAGCTCTTTTAAACTTGACAAAATAATGGAGTTCTCAGTTTTGTCTCTATGGTTTGTTTTCTCTTGAAGTAGCCCTAGGAAGAGACTGTAGAAAAGCACTTTCATTGATAGGGGTTGCCAAACTTGCAAGAAATTACGATTTTCCGAAATAACAGCAAATATTTTTTCACCCAATCTTGATGATACGTAGTGGTAATGACAAGGACACAATCTCAATTTGGTCACCAAATTTTGTTCTTCTAGGTTGAAGCGGTCGTTTACAGTAGCAGTTTTTATTTTTAGGTGTCACTCTGTTCCATCCTATATAGATAGATGAATTTGGAACTCTAAATCCAACATGGTTTGTAGTACCTCTTTGAAACTTGACAAAATAAAGGAGTTCTCAGTTTTGTCTCTATGGTTTGTTTCCTCTTCAAGTAGCCCTAGGCACAGAATGTGGAAAAGCACTTTCATTGAGAGGGGTTGCCAAGCTTCTAAGAAATAACGAGTTTCCGAAATACCAGCAAATATTTTTTCACCCAATCTTGATGATACTTGGTCTTAATGGTCAGTACACAAATCCCACTGGCTCACCAAATTTTGTACTTCTAGGTTGAAGCGTTCGTCTACAGTAGCAGTTTTTATATTTTGGTTCCCTCTGTGCTCTCCAACATAGATAGATGAATTTGGAACTCTAAATCCAAGATGGTTTGTAGTAGCTCTTTGAAACTTGACAAAATAAAGGTGTTCTCAGTTTTTTCTCTATGGTTTGATTCTTCTTCAAGTATGCCTAAGCACAGACTGTGAAAAAGCATTTTCATTGAGAGGGTTTGCCAAGCTTTTAAGAAACAACGAGTTTCCAAAATACCAGCAAATATTTTTTCATCCAATCTTGATGATACTTGGTGGTAATGATCAGTATACAAATGCCACTTGGCTCACCAAATTTTGTTATTCCAGGTTGAAGCGTTAGTCTACAGTAGCAGTTTTTATATTTTGGTTTCCCTCTGTGCTCTCCTATATAGATAGATGGAATTGGAACTCTAAATCCAACATGGTTTTTAGTAGGTCTTTCAAACTTGACAAAATAAAGGAGTTCTCAGTTTTGTCTCTATGGTTTGGTTCCTCTTCAATTAGCCCTAATCAAAGACTTTGGAAAAGCACTTTCATTGAGAGGGATTGCCAAGCTTCTAAAAAATAACGAGTTTCTGAAATACCAGCAAATATTTTTTCACCCAAACTTGATGGTACTTGATGGTAATGATCAGGACACAAATCCCACTTGGCTCACCAAATTTTGTTCTTCTAGGTTGAAGCGTTCGTCTACAGTAGCAGTTTTTATATTTAGGTTTCCCTGTGTTGTCTCCTCTATAGATAGTTGAATTTGGAACTCTAAATCAAACATGGTTTTAGTAGCTCTTTGAAACTTGACAACAAAAAGTAGTTCTCAGTTTTGTCTCTATGGTTTGTTTCCTTTTCAAGTAGCCCTATGCAGAGACTGTGGAAAAGCACTTTCATTGAAAGGGGTTGCCAAGCTTCCAAGAAATTACGATTTTCCGAAATACAAGCAAATATTTTCCACCCAATCTTGATGATACGTGGTGGTAATGACAAGTACACAAATTCCTCTTGGCTCACCAAATTTTGTTCTTCTAGGTAGAAGCGTTTGTTTACAGTAGCAGTTTTTATTTTTAGGTGTCACTCTGTTCTATCCTATATAGATAGATGAATATGGAAGTCTAAATCCGACATGGTTTGTAGCAGCTCTTTGAAACTTGACAATATAAAGGAGTTCTCAGTTTTTTCTCTATGATTTGTTTCCTCTTCAAGTAGCCCTAAGCAGAGACTGTGGAAAAGCACTTTCATTGAAAGGGATTGCCAAGATTCCAGGAAATTACGATTTTCCAAAATACCAGCAATATTTTTTCACCCAATCTTCCTGATACCGGTTGGTAATGACAAGTACACAAATCCCACTTGGCTCACCAAATTTTGTTCTTCTAGTTTGAAGCGTTCGTTTCCAGTAGCAATTTTTATTTTTAGGTTTCACTCTGTTCTCAAATATATAGATAGATGAATTTGGAACTCTAATCCAACATGGTTTGTAGTAGCCCTTTGAAACTTGATAAAATAAAGGTGTTCTCAGTTTTGTCTCTTAGGTTTGTTTTCTCTTCAAGTAGCCCGAGGAACAGACTGTGGAAAAGCACTTTAATTGAAAGGGGTTGCCAAGCTTCCAGAAATAACGAGTTTCCGAAATACCAGCAAATATTTTTTCACCCAATCTTGATGATACTTGGTGGTAATGATCTGTACACAATTTCCACTTGACTCACTAAATATTGTTCTTCAAGTTTGAAGCGTTCGTTTACAGTAGCAGTATACTTTTAGGTTACCGTCTGTTCTCTCCTATATAGATAGATGACTTTGGAACTCTAAATCCAACATGGTTTGTAGTAGCTCTTTGATACTTGACAAAATAATGTAGTTCTCAGTTTTGTCTCTTTGATTTGTTTCCTCTTCATGTAGCCCTAAGCAGAGACTGTGGAAAAGCACTTTCATTGGAAGGATTTGCTAAACTTCCAAGAAATTACAGGTTTCCGAAATACCAGCAAATATTTTTTCACCCAATCTTGATGATACCTGGTGGTAATCTTCGGTACACAAATCCCACTTGGCTCACCAAATTTCGTTCTTCTAGGTTGAAGCGTTCGTTTACATTACAGTAGCAGTTTTTATTTTTAGGCGTCACTCTGTTCTATCCTATATAGATAGATGAATTTGGAACACTAAATCCAACATGGTTTGTAGTAGCTCTTTGAAACTTGACAAAATAAAGGAGTTCTCAGTTTTTTCTCTATGGTTTCTTTCCTCTTCAAGTAGCCCTAAGCTGAGACTGTGGAAAAGCACTTTCATTGAAAGAAGTTGCCAAGCTTCCAAGAAATTAACAGTTTCCGAAATTCCAGCAAATATTTCTTACCCAATCTTTATGATATGTAGTGGTAATGACAAGTACACAATCCCACTTGGCTCACCAAATTTTGTTCTTCTAGGTTGAAGCGTTCGTTTACAGTAGCAGTTTTTATTTTTAGGTTTCACTCTGTTCTCAAATATATAGAAAGATGAATTTGGAACTCTAAATCCAACATGGTTTGTAGTAGCTCTTTGAATCTTGACAAAATAAGTAGTTCTCAGTTTTGTCTCTATGGTTTGTTTTCTCTTCAAGTAGCCCTAGGAAGAGACTGTGGAAAAGCACTTTCATTGAAAGGGGTTGCCAAGCTTCCAAAAAATTACGATTTTCCGAAATACCAGCAAATATGTTTTCACCCAATCTTGATGATACGTGGTGGTAATGACAAGTAGACAAATCCCACTTGGCTCACCAAATTTCGTTCTTCTAGGTTGAAGTGTTCGTTTACAGTAGCAGTTTTTATTTTTAGTTGTCACACTGTTCTATCCTATATAGATAGATGAATTTGGAACTCTAAATCCAACATAGTTTTTAGTAGCTCTTTGAAACTTGACAAAATAAAGGATTTCTCAGTTTTTTCACTATGGTGTGTTTCCTCTTCAAGTAGCCATAAGCTGAGACTGTGGAAAAGCACTTTCATTGAAAGGGGTTGCCAAGCTTCCAAGAAATTACCAGTTTCCAAAATAGCAGCAAATATTTTTTCACCCAATCTTCATGATACGTAGTGGTAATGACAAGTACACAATCTCACTTAGGTCACCAAATTTTGTTTTTCTAGGTTGAAGCGTTCGTTTACAGTAGCAGTTTTTATTTTTAGGTTTCATTCTGTTCTCAAATATATAGAAAGATGAATTTGGAACTCTAAATCCAACATGGTTTGTAGTAGCTCTTTGAAACTCGACAAAATAAAGGAGTTCTCAGTTTTGTCTCTATGGTTTGTTTCCTCTTCAAGTAGCCCTAGGCATATAATGTGAAAAAGCACTTTTATTGAGAGGGGTTGCCAAGGTTCTAAGAAATAACGAGTTTCCGAAATACCAGAAAATATTTTTTCACCCAATCTTGATGATACTTGGTGGTAATGATCAGTACACAAATCCCACGTGGCTCACCAAATTTTCTTCTTCTAGGTTGAAGCGTTCGTCTACAGTAGCAGTTTTTTATATTTAGGTTTCACTCTGTTCTCTCCTATATAGATAGATGAATTGGGAACTATAAATCCAACGTGGTTTGTTGTAGCTCTTTAAAACTTCACAAAATAAAGGAGTTCTCAGTTTTGTCTCTATGGTTTGTTTCCTCTTCAAGTAGCCCTAGGCAAGGATTGTGGTAAAGCGCTTTCATTGAGAGGGGTTGCCAAGCTTCTAAGAAAAAACGAGTTTCCGAAATACCAGCAAATATTTTTTCACCCAATCTTGATGATACTTGGTGGTAATGATCAGTACACAAATCGCACTTGGCTCACCATATTTTGATCTTCTAGGTGAAGCGTTCGTCTAAAGTAGCAGTTTTTATATTTAGGTTTCCCTCTGTTCTCTCCTATATAGATAGATGAATTTCAACTCTAAATCCAACATGGTTTGCAGTAGCTCTCTGAAACTTGACAAAATAAAGGAGTTGTAACTTTTCTCTCTATGGTTTGTTTCCTCTTCAAGTAGCACTAGGCATAGACTGTGGAAAAGCCCTTTTATTTAGAGGGATTGCCAAAGTTGTAAGAAATAACGAGTTTCCGAAATACCAGCAAATATTTTTTCATGCAATCTTGATGATTCTTGGTGGTAATGATCAGTACATAAATCCCACATGGCTCACCAAATTTTGTTCTTCTAGGTTGAAGCGTTCGTCTACAGTAGCAGTTTTTATATTTAGGTTTCCCTCTGTGCTTTCCTATATAGATAGATGAATTTGGAACTCTAAATCCAACATGGTTTGTAGTAGCTCTTTTAAACTTGACAAAATAATGGAGTTCTCAGTTTTGTCTCTATGGTTTGTTTTCTCTTGAAGAAGCCCTAGGAAGAGACTGTAGAAAAGCACTTTCATTGATAGGGGTTGCCAAACTTGCAAGAAATTACGATTTTCCGAAATAACAGCAAATATTTTTTCACCCAATCTTGATGATACGTAGTGGTAATGACAAGGACACAATCTCAATTAGGTCACCAAATTTTGTTCTTCTAGGTTGAAGCGTTCGTTTACAGTAGCAGTTTTTATTTTTAGGTGTCACTCTGTTCTATCCTATATAGATAGATGAATTTGGAACTCTAAATCCAACATGGTTTGTAGTACCTCTTTGAAACTTGACAAAATAAAGGAGTTCTCAGTTTTGTCTCTATGGTTTGCTTCCTCTTCAAGTAGCCCTAGGCACAGAATGTGGAAAAGCACTTTCATTGAGAGGGGTTGCCAAGCTTCTACGAAATAACGAGTTTTCGAAATTCCAGCAAATATTTTTTCACCCAATCTTGATGATACTTGGTCTAATGATCAGTACACAAATCCCACTTGGCTCACCAAATTTTTTCTTCTAGATTGAAGCATTCCTCTACAGTAGCAGTTTTTATATTTAGGTTTCCTTCTGTGCTCTCCTATATAGGTAGATGAATTTGGAACTCTAAATCCAACATGGTTTGTAGTAGCTCTTTGAAACTTGACAAAATAAAAAAGTTCTCAGTTTTGTCTCTATGGTTTGTTTCCTCTTGAAGTAGCCCTAGGCATATACTTTGGAAAAGCACTTTTATTGAGAGAAGTTGCCAAGGTTCTTAGAAATAACAAGTTTCCGAAATACCAGAAAATATTTTTTCACCCAATCTTGATGATACTCGGTGGTAATGATCAGGACAAAAATCCCACTTGGCTCACCAAATTTTTTTCTTCTAGGTTGAAGCGTTTGTCTACAGTAGCAGTTTTTATATTTAGGTTTCCCTCTGTTCTCTCCTATATAGATAGATGAATTTGGAACTCTAAATCCAACATGGTTTGTAGTAGGTCTTTGAAACTTGACAAAAAAAAGTAGTTCTCAGTTTTGTCTCTATGGTTTTTTACCTCTTCAAGTAGCCTTACACAGGGACTGTGGAAAAGCACTTTCATTGAAAGGGGTTCCAAGCTTCCAAGAAATTACAATTTTCCGAAATACCAGCAAATACTTTTTCACCCAATTTTGATGATACATCGTATTAATGACAAGTACACAAATCCCACTTGGCTCACCCAACTTTGTTCTTCTAGGTTGAAGCGTTCGTTTACAGTAGCAGTATTTATTTTTAGGTGTCATACTGTTCTATCCTATATAGATAGATGAATTTGGAACTCTAAATCCAACATAGTTTTTAGTAGCTCTTTGAAACTTGACAAAAATAAAGGAGTTCTCAGTTTTTTCTCTATGGTTTGTTTCCTCTTCAAGTAGCCCTAAGCTGAGACTGTGGAAAAGCACTTTCATTGAAAGGGGTTTCCAAGATTCCGAGAAATTAACAGTTTCCAAAATACCAGCAAATATTTTTTCACCCAATCTTGATGATTCGTAGTGGTAATGACAAGTACACAATCCCACTTGGCTCACCAAATTTTGTTCTTCTAGGTTGATGCGTTCGTTTACACTAGAGGTTTTATTTTTAGGTTTCAGTCTGTTCTCAAATATATAGATAGATGTATTTGGAACTCTAAATCCAACATGGTTTGTAGTAGCTCTTTGAAACTTGACAAAATAAGGGTGTTCTCAGTTTTGTCTCTATGGTTTGTTTCCTCTTCAAGTAGCCCTAGGCACAGAATGTGGAAAAGCACTTTCATTGAGAGTGGTTTCCAAGCTTCTAAGAAATAATGAGTTTCAGAAATACTAACAAATATTTTTTCACCCACTCTTGATGACATCTGGTGGTAATGATCAGTACACTAATCCCACTTCGCTCACCAAATTTTGTTCTTTTAGGTGAAGCGTTCGTCTACAGTAGCAGTTTTAATATTTAGGTTTCTCTCTGTGCTCTCCTATATAGGTAGAAGAATTTTTAACTCTAAATCCAACATGGATTGTAGTAGCTCTTTGAAATTGGACAAAATAAAGGAGTTTTCAGTTTTGTCTCTATGGTTTGTTTCCTCTTCAAGTAGCCCTAGGCACAGACTGTGGAAAAGCACTTTCATTGAAAGGGGTTGACAAGCTTCCAAGAAATTACGACTTTCCTAAATACCAGCAAATATTTTTTCACCCAATCTTGATGATACGTGGTGGTAATGACAAGTACACAAATCCCAGTTGGCTCACCAAATTTTGTTCATCTAGGATGAAGCGTTCGTTTACATTAGCAGTTTTTATTTTTAGGTGTCATTCTGTTCTATCCTATATAGATAGATGAAATTGGAACTCTAAATCCAACATGGTTTGTAGTAGCTCTTTGAAACTTGACAAAATAGTAGTTCTCAGTTTTTTCTATATGATTTGTTTCCTCTTCATGTAGCCCTAAGCACAGACTGTGGAAAAGCACTTTCATTGAGAGGGGTTGCCAAGCTTCCAAGAAATTACGAGTTTCCGAAATACCAGCAAATATTTTTTCACCCAATCTTGGTGATACTTGGTGGTAATGATCAGTACACAAATCCCACTTGGCTCACCAAATTTTGTTCTTCTAGGTTGAAGAGTTCGTCTATAGTAGCAGTTTTTATATTTCGGTTTCCCTCTGTTCTCTTCTATATAGATAGATGAATTTGGAACTCTTAATACAACATGGTTGGTAGTAGCTCTTTGAAACTTGACAAAAATAAAGCAGGTCTCAGTTTTGTCTCTATAATTTGTTTAATCTTAAAGTACCAATAAGCACAGACTGTGGAAAAGCACTTTCATTGAAAGGGGTTGACAATCTTCCAAGAAATTACGAGTTTCCGAAATACCAGCAAATATTTTTTCACCCCATCTTGATGATCCTTGGTGGTAATGGTCAGTAGACAAATCCCACTTGGCTCACCAAATTTTCTTCTTCTAGGTTGAAGCGTTGTCTACAGTAGCAGTTTTTATGTTTAGGTTTCACTCCGTTCTCTCGTATATAGATTGATGAATTTGGAACTCTAAATCCAACATGGTTTGAAGTAGCTCTTTGAAACTAAACAAAATAAAGGAGTTCTCAGTTTTGTCTCTAAGGTTTGTTTCCTCTTCAAGTAGCCCTAGGCATCGACTCTGGAAAAGCACTTTCATTGAGAGGGGTTGCCAAGGTTCTAAGAAATAACGAGATTCCGAAATACCAGCAAACATTTTTTCACCCAATCTTGATGATACTTGGTGGTAATGATCAGGACACAAATCCCACTTGGCTCACCAAATTTTGTTCTTCTAAGTTGAAGCGTTCGTCTACAGTAGCAGTTTTTATATTTAGGTTTCCCTCTGTTCTCTCCTATATAGACAGATGAATTTGGAACTCTAAATCCAACATGGTTTGTAGTAGCTCTTTGAAACTTGACAAAAAAAGTAGTTCTCAGTTTTGTCTCTATGATTTGTTTCCTCTTCATGTAGCCCTAAGCACAGACTGTGGAAAAGCACTTTCATTGAGAGGGGTTGCCAAGCTTCCAAGAAATTACGAGTTTCCGAAATACCAGCAAATATTTTTTCACCCAATCTTGGTGATAGTTGGTGGTAATGATCAGTACACAAATCCCACTTGGCTCACCAAATTTTGTTCTTCTAGGTTGAAGCATCGTCTACAGTAGCAGTTTTTATGTTTAGGTTTCACTCCGTTCTCTCGTACATAGATAGATGAATTTGGAACTCTAAATCCAACATGGTTTGAAGTAGCTCTTTGAAACTAAACAAAATAAAGGATTTCTCAGTTTTGTCTCTATGGTTTGTTTCCTCTTCAAGTAGCCCTAGGCATCGACTCTGGAAAAGCACTTTCATTGAGTGGGGTTGCCAAGGTTCTAAGAAATAATGAGATTCCGAAATACGAGCAAACATTTTTTCACCCAATCTTGTTGATACATGGTGGTAATGATCAGGACACATATCCCACTTGGCTCACCAAATTTTGTTCTTCTAGGTTGAAGCGTTCGTCTAGAGTAGCAGTTTTTATATATAGAATTCCCTCTGTTCTCTCCTATATAGATAGATGAATTTGGAACTCTAAATCCAACATGGTTTGTAGTAGCTCTTTGAAACTTGACAAAAAAAGAGTAGTTCTCAGTTTTGTCTCTATGGTTTCTTTCCTCTTCAAGTAGCCCTAAGCAGAGACTTTGGAAAAGCACTTTCATTGAAAGGGGTTGCCAATCTTCCAAGAAATTATGCGTTTCCGAAATACCAGCAAATATTTTTTCACCCAATCTTGATGATACTTGTAGTAATGATCGGTACACAAATCCCACTTGACTCACCTAATTTTGTTCTTCTAGGATGAAGCGTTCGTTTACAGTAGTAGTTTATATTTTTAGGTTTCACTCTGTTCTCTCTTATATAGATAGATGAATTTGGAACTCTAAATTCAACATGGTTGTTAGTAGCTCTTTCAAACTTGACAAAATAAAGGAGTTCTCAGTTTTGTCTCTATGGTTTGTTTTCTCTTCAAGTAGCCATAGGCACTGACTGTGGAAAAGCATTTTCATTGACAGGGGTTGCCAAGCTTCTAAGAAATAACGCATCTCCGAAATACCAGCAAATATTTTTTCACCCAATCTTGATGATACTTGGTGGTAATATTCAGTACACAAATCCCACTTGGCTCACCGAATTTTGTTCTTCTAATTTGTAGCGTTAGTCTACAGTAGCAGTTTTTATTTTTAGGTTTCCGTCTGTGCTCTCCCATATACATAGATGAATTTGGAACTCTAAATCCAACATGGTTTGCAGTAGCTCTTTGAAACTTGACAAAATAAAGGAGTTCTCAGTTGTGTCTCTACGGTTTGTTTCCTCTTCAAGTAGCCCTAGCCAGAGACTGTGGAAAAGCACTTTCATTGAAAGGGGTTGTCAAGCTTCCAAGAAATTACGATTTTCCGAAATACCAGCAAATATTTTTTCACCCAATCTTCATGATACGTGGTGGTAATGACAAGTACACAAATCCCAGTTGTCTCACCAAATTTTGTTCATCTAGGATGAAGCGTTCGTTTACATTAGCAGTTTTTATTTTTAGGTGTCATTCTGTTCTATCCTATATAGATAGATGAATTTGGAACTCTAAATCCAACATGGTTTGTAGTAGCTCTTTGAAACTTGACAAAAAAAAGTAGTTCTCAGTTTTGTCTCTATGATTTGTTTCCTCTTCATGTAGCCCTAAGCACAGACTGTGGAAAAGCACTTTCATTGAGAGGGGTTGCCAAGCTTCCAAGAAATTACGAGTTTCCGAAATACCAGCAACTATTCTTTCACCCAATCTTAGTGATACTTGGTGGTAATGATCAGTACACAAATCCCACTTGGCTCCCCAAATTTATTCTTCTAGGTTGAAGAGTTCGTCTATAGTAGCAGTTTTTATATTTAGGTTTCCCTCTGTTCTCTTCTATATAGATAGATGAATTTGGAACTCTAAATCCAACATGGTTGGTAGTAGCTCTTTGAAACTTGACAAAAAAAAGCAGTTCTCAGTTTTGTCTCTATGATTTGTTTCCTCTTAAAGTAGCAATAAGCACAGACTGTGGAAAAGCACTTTCATTGAAAGGGGTTGCCAAGCTTCCAAGAAATTACGAGTTTACGAAATACCAGTAAATATTTTTTCACCCAATCTTGATGATACTTCGTAGTAATGGTCAGTAGACAAATCCCACTTGGCTCACCAAATTTTCTTCTTCTAGGTTGAAGCGTTCGTCTACAGTAGCAGTTTTTATATTTAGGTTTCACTCTGTTCTCTCGTATATAGATAGATGAATTTGGAACTCTAAATCCAACATGGTTTGAAGTAGCTCTTTGAAACTAAACAAAATAAAGGAGTTCTCAGTTTTGTATCTATGGTTTGATTCCTCTTCAAGTAGCCCTAGGCATCGACTCTGGAAAAGCACTTTCATTGAGAGGGGTTGCCAAGGTTCTAAGAAATAACGAGATTCCGAAATACCAGCAAACATTTTTTCACCCAATCTTGATGATACTTGGTGGTAATGATCAGGACACAAATCCCACTTGGCTCACCAAATTTTATTCTTCTAAGTTGAAGCGTTCGTCTACAGTAGCAGTTTTTATATTTAGGTTTCCCTCTGTTCTCTACTATATAGATAGATGAATTTGGAACTCTAAATCCAATATGGTTTGTAGTAGCTCTTTGAAACTTGACAAAAAAAAGGAGTTCTCAGTTTTGTCTCTATGGTTTGTTTTCTCTTCAAGTAGCCATAGGCACTGACTGTGGAAAAGCATTTTCATTGAGAGGGGTTGCCAAGCTTTTAAGAAATAACGAATCTCCGAAATACCAGCAAATATTTTTTCACCCAATCTTGATGATACGTAGTGGTAATGACAAGTACACAAATCCCACTTGGCTCAGCAAATTTTGTTCTTCTAGGTTGAAGCGTTCGTTTACAGTAGCAGTTTTTATTTTTAGGTTTCACTCTGTTCTCAAATATATAGATAGATGAATTTGGAACTCTAAATCCAACATGGTTTGTAATAGCTTTTTGAAACTTGACAATTCAAGGAGTCCTCAGGTTTGTCTCTATGGTTTTTCCTCTTCAAGTAGCCCTAGGAAGAGACTGTGGAAAAGCACTTTCATTGAGAGGGGTTGCCAAGCTTCCAAGAAATTACGAGTTTCTGAAATACCAGCAAATATTTTTTCACCAAATCTTGATGATACGTGGTGGTAATGACAAGTACACAAATCCCACTTGGCTCACCAAATTTTGTTCTTCTAGGTTGAAGCGTTCGTTTACAGTAGCAGTTTTTATTATTAGGTGTCACTCTGTTCTATCCTATATAGATAGATGAATTTGGAACTCTAAATCCAACATAGTTTGTAGTAGCTCTTTGAAACTTGACAAAATGAAGGAGTTCTCAGTTTTCTCTGTAAGGTTTGTTTCCACTTCAAGTAGCCATAGGCACAGAGTGTGCAAAAGCACTTTCATTGAGAGGGATTGCCAAGCTTCTAAGAAATAACGAGTTTCCGAAATACCAGCAAATACTTTTTCACCCAATCTTGATGATACCTGGTGGTAATGATCAGTACACAAATCCCACTTGGCTCACCAAATTTTGTTCTTCTAGGTTGAAGCGTTCCTCTACAGTAGCAGTTTTTATTTTTAGGTTTCCGTCTGTGCTCTCCCATATAGATAGATGAATTTGGAACTCTAAATCCAACATGGTTTGCAGTAGCTCTTTTAAACTTGACAAAATATAGGAGTTCTCATTTGTGTCTCTACGGTTTGTTTCCTCTTCAAGTAGCCCTAGGCAGAGACTATGGAAAAGCACTTTCATTGAAAGGGGTTGCCAAGTTTCCTTGAAATTACGATTTTCCGAAATACAAGCATATATTTTTTCACCCAATCTTGATGATACGTGGTGGTAATGACAAGTACACAAATCCCAGTTGGCTCACCAAATTTTGTTCTTCTAGGATGAAGCGTTCGTTTACATTAGCAGTTTTTATTTTCAGGTGTCATTCTGTTCTATCCTATATAGATAGATGAATTTGGAACTCTAAATCAAACATGGTTTGTAGTAGCTCTTCGAAACTTGACAAAATAAAGGAGTTCTCAGTTTTTTCTCTATGGTTTGTTTCCTCTTCAAGTAGCCCTAAGCAGAGACTGTGGAAAAGCACTTTCATTGAAAGGGGTTGCCAAGCTTCCAAGAAATTACGATTTTCCGAAATACCAGCAAATATTTTTTTACCTAGTCTTGATGATACATGCTGGTAATGACAAGTACACATATCCAAATTGGCTCACCAAATTTTGCTCTTCTAGGTTGAAGCGTTCGTTTACAGTAGCAGTTTATAATTTTAGGTTTAAGTCTGTTCTCAAATATATAGATAGATGAATTTGGAACTCTAAATCCAACATGGTTTGAAGTAGCTCTTTGAAACTTGACAAAAAAAAGTAGTTCTCAGTTTTGTCTCTATGATTTGTTTCCTCTTCATGTAGCCCTAAGCACAGACTGTGGAAAAGCACTTTCATTGAGAGGGGTTGCCAAGCTTCCAAGAAATTACGAGTTTCCGAAATACCAGCAACTATTCTTTCACCCAATCTTAGTGATACTTGGTGGTAATGATCAGTACACAAATCCCACTTGGCTCCCCAAATTTATTCTTCTAGGTTGAAGAGTTCGTCTATAGTAGCAGTTTTTATATTTAGGTTTCCCTCTGTTCTCTTCTATATAGATAGATGAATTTGGAACTCTAAATCCAACATGGTTGGTAGTAGCTCTTTGAAAC
>NW_027510614.1:0-32257 GCF_048772815.1 Callospermophilus lateralis
AAGTGGGATGTGTGTACTGATGATTAGCAACAACTATCATCAAGATTGGGTGAAAAAAAATTTGCTGGTATTTCGGAAACTCGTTATTTCTTAGAAGCTTGGCAACCCCTCTCAATGAAAGTGCTTTTCCACAGTCTGTGCCTAGGGCTACATGAAGAGGAAACATACCATAGAGACAAAACTGAGAACTCCTTTATTTTGTCTAGTTTCAAGGAGCTACTACAAAGCATGTTGGATTTAGATTTCCAAATTCATCTATCTATATAGGAGAGAACAGAGGGAAACCTAAATATAAAAACTGCTACTGTAGACGAACTCTTCAACCTAGAAGAAAAAAATTTGGTAAGCCAAGTGGGATTTGTGTACTGATCATTACCACCAAGTATCATCAAGATTGGGTGAAAAAATATTTGCTGGTATTTCGGAAACTCGTTATTTCTTAGAAGCTTGGCAACCCCTCTAAGTGAAATTGCTTTTCCACAGTCTGTGCCTAGGGCTACTTGAAGAGGAAACAAATCATAGAGACAAATCTGAGAACTCCTTTATTTTGTCAAGTTTCAAAGAGCTACTACAAACCATGTTGGATTTAGAGTTCCAAATTCATCTATCCATATAGGAGAGAACAGAGAGAAACCTAAATATAAAAACTGCTACTGTAGACGAACGCATCAAACTAGAAGAACAAAATTGGTGAGCCAAGTGGAATTTGTGTACTGATCATTACCACCAAGTATCAACAAGATTGTGTGAAAAAATATTTGCTGGTATTTCGAAAATTCGTTATTTCTTAGAAGCTTGGCAACCCCTGTCAATGAAAGTGTTTTCCACAGTCTGTGCCTAGGGTATTTGAAGAGGAAACAAACCATAGAGACAAAACTGAGAACTCCTTTATTTTGTCAAGTTTCAAAGAGCTACTACAAACCATGTTGGATTTAGAGTTCCAAATTCATCTATCTGTATAGGAGGCAACAGAGGGAAACCTAAATATAAAAACTGCTACTGTACACGGACGCTTCAACCTAGAAGAACTAAATTTGGTGAGCCAAGTGGGATGTGTGTACTGATGATTAGCAACAACTATCATCAAGATTGGGTGAAAAAATATTTGCTGGTATTTCGGAAACTCGTTATTTCTTAGAAGCTTGGCAACCCCTCTAAGTGAAATTGCTTTTCCACAGTCTGTGCCTAGGGCTACTTGAAGAGGAAACAAACCATAGAGACAAATCTGAGAACTCCTTTATTTTGTCAAGTTTCAAAGAGCTACTACAAACCATGTTGGATTTAGAGTTCCAAATTCATCTATCTGTATAGGAGAGAACAGAGGGAAACCTAAATATAAAAACTGCTACTGTAGACGAACGCTTCAACCTAGAAGAACAAAATTTGGTGAGCCAAGTGGGATTTGTGTACTGATCATTACCACCAAGTATCAACAAGATCGTATGAAAAAATATTTGCTGGTGTTTCGGAAACTCGATATTTCTTAGAAGCTTGGCAACCCATCTCAATAAAAGTGCTTTCCACAGTCTGTGCCTAGGGATACTTGAAGAGGAAACAAACCATAGAGACAAATCTGAGAACTCCTTTATTTTCTCAAGTTTCAAAGGGCTACTACAAACCATGTTGGATTTAGAGTTCCAAATTCATCTATCTATATATGAGAGAACAGAGTGAAACCTAAATATAAAAACTGCTACTGTACACGAACGCTTCAACCTAGAAGAACAAAATTTGGTGAGCCAAGTGGGATTTGTGTACTGATCATTACCACCAAGTATCAACAAGATTGTGTGAAAAAATATTTGCTGGTATTTCGAAAATTCGTTATTTCTTAGAAGCTTGGCAACCCATCTCAATGAAAGTGCTTTCCACAGTCTGTGCCTAGGGCTACTTGAAGAGGAAACAAACCATAGAGACAAAACTGAGAACTCCTTTATTTTGTGAAGTTTCAAATAGCTACTACAAACCATGTTGGATTTAGAGTTCCAAATTCATCTTTCTATATAGGAGAGAACAGAGGGAAACCTAAATATAAAAACTGCTACTGTAGACGAACGCTTCAACCTAGAAGAACAAAATTTGGTGAGCCATGTGGGATTTGTGTACTGATCATTAGCACCAAGTATTATCAAGATTGGGTGAAAAAATATTTGCTGGGTTTCGGAAACTCGTTATTTCGTAGAAGCTTGGCAACCCCTCTCAATGAAAGTGCTTTCCACAGTCTTTGCCTAGGGCTACTTGAAGAGGAAACAAACCATAGAGACAAAACTGAGAACTCCTTTATTTTGTCAAGTTTCAAAGAGCTACTACAAACCATGTTGGATTTAGAGTTCCAAATTCATCTATCTCTATAGGAGAGAACAGAGGGAAACCTAAATATAAAAACTGCTACTGTACACGAACGCTTCAACCTAGAAGAACTAAATTTGGTGAGCCAAGTGGGATGTGTGTACTGATGATTAACAACAAGTATCATCAAGATTGGGTGAAAAAATATTTGCTGGTATTCGGAAACTCGTTATTTCTTAGAAGCTTGGCAACCCCTCTCAATGAAAGTGCTTTTCCACAGTCTGTGCCTAGGGCTACATGAAGAGGAAACATACCATAGAGACAAAACTGAGAACTCCTTTATTTTGTCTAGTTTCAAGGAGCTACTACAAAGCATGTTGGATTTAGATTTCCAAATTCATCTTTCTATATAGGAGAGAACAGAGGGAAACCTAAATATAAAAACTGCTACTGTAGACGAACACTTCAACCTAGAAGAACAAAATTTGGTAAGCCAAGTGGGATTTGTGTACTGATCATTACCACCAAGTATCATCAAGATTGGGTGAAAAAATATTTGCTGGTATTTCGGAAACTCGTTATTTCTTAGAAGCTTGGCAACCCCTCTAAGTGAAATTGCTTTTCCACAGTCTGTGCCTAGGGCTACTTGAAGAGGAAACAAACCATAGAGTCAAATCTGAGAACTCCTTTATTTTGTCAAGTTTCAAAGAGCTACTACAAACCATGTTGGATTTAGAGTTCCAAATTCATCTATCTGTATAGGAGAGAACAGAGGGAAACCTAAATATAAAAACTGCTACTGTAGACGAACGCTTCAACCTAGAAGAACAAAATTTGGTGAGCCAAGTGGGATTTGTGTACTGATCATTACCACCAAGTATCAACAGGATCGTATGAAAAAATATTTGCTGGTGTTTCGGAAACTCGATATTTCTTAGAAGCTTGGCAACCCATCTCAATAAAAGTGCTTTCCACAGTCTGTGCCTAGGGATACTTGAAGAGGAAACAAACCATAGAGACAAATCTGAGAACTCCTTTATTTTCTCAAGTTTCAAAGGGCTACTACAAACCATGTTGGATTTAGAGTTCCAAATTCATCTATCTATATATGAGAGAACAGAGTGAAACCTAAATATAAAAACTGCTACTGTACACGAACGCTTCAACCTAGAAGAACAAAATTTGGTGAGCCAAGTGGGATTTGTGTACTGATCATTACCACCAAGTATCAACAAGATTGTGTGAAAAAATATTTGCTGGTATTTCGAAAATTCGTTATTTCTTAGAAGCTTGGCAACCCATCTCAATGAAAGTGCTTTCCACAGTCTGTGCCTAGGGCTACTTGAAGAGGAAACAAACCATAGAGACAAAACTGAGAACTCCTTTATTTTGTGAAGTTTCAAATAGCTACTACAAACCATGTTGGATTTAGAGTTCCAAATTCATCTATCTATATAGGAGAGAACAGAGGGAAACCTAAATATAAAAACTGCTACTGTAGACGAATGCTTCAACCTAGAAGAACAAAATTTGGTGAGCCAAGTGGGATTTGTGTACTGATCATTACCACGAAGTATCATCAAGATTGGGTGAAAAAATATTTGCTGGTATTTCGGAAACTTGTTATTTCTTAGAAGCTTCGCAACCCCTCTCAATGAAAGTGCTTTTCCACAGTCTGTGCCTAGGGCTACTTGAAGAGGAAACAAACCATCGAGACAAATCTGAGAACTCCTTTATTTTGTCAAGTTTCAAAGAGCTACTACAAACCATGTTGGATTTAGAGTTCCAAATTCATCTATCTATATATGAGAGAACAGAGGGAAACCTAAATATAAAAACTGCTACTGTAGACGAACGCTTCAACCTAGAAGAACAAAATTTGGTAAGCCAAGTGGGATTTGTGTACTGATCATTACCACGAAGTATCAACAAGATTGTGTGAAAAAATATTTGCTGGTGTTTCGGAAACTCGTTATTTCTTAGAAGCTTGGCAACCCCTCTCAATGAAACTGTTTTCCACAGTCTGTGCCTAGGGTATTTGAAGAGGAAACAAACCATAGAGACAAAACTGAGAACTCCTTTATTTTGTCAAGTTTCAAAGAGCTACTACAAACCATGTTGGATTTAGAGTTAAAATTCATCTATCTGTATAGGAGACAACAGAGGGAAACCTAAATATAAAAACTGCTACTGTACACGGACGCTTCAACCTAAAAGAACTAAATTTGGTGAGCCAAGTGGGATGTGTGTACTGATGATTAGCAACAAGTATCATCAAGATTGGGTGAAAAAATATTTGCTGGTATTTTGGAAACTCGTTATTTCTTAGAAGCTTGGCAACCCCTCTCAATGAAAGTGCTTTTCCACAGTCTGTGCCTAGGGCGACTTGAAGAGGAAACAAACCATAGAGAAAAAACTGAGAACTCCTTTATTTTGTCAAGTTTCAAAGAGCTACTACAAACCATGTTGGACTTAGAGTTCCAAATGCATCTTTCTATATAGGAGAGAACAGAGGGAAACCTAAATATAAAAACTGCTACTGTAGACGAACGTTTCAACCTAGAAGAACAAAATTTTGTGAGCCAAGTGGGATTTGTGTACTGATCATTACCACCAAGTATCATCAAGATTGGGTGAAAAAATATTTGCTGGTATTTCGGAAACTCGTGATTTCTTAGAAGCTTGGGAACCCCTGTCAATGAAAGTGCTTTTCCACAGTCTGTGCCTAGGGCTACTTGAAGAGGAAACAAACCATAGCGACAAAACTGAGAACTCCTTTATTTTGTCAAGTTTCAAAGAGCTACTACAAACCATGTTGGATTTAGAGTTCCAAATTCATCTTTCTATATAGGAGAGAACAGAGGGAAACCTAAATATAAAAACTGCTACTGTAGACGAACGCTTCAACCTAGAAGAACAAAATTTGGTGAGCCAAGTGGGATTTGTGTACTGATCATTAGCACCAAGTATTATCAAGATTGGGTGAAAAAATATTTGCTGGGTTTCGGAATCTCGTTATTTCGTAGAAGCTTGGCAACCCCTCTCAATGAAAGTGCTTTCCACAGTGTGTGCCTAGGGCTACTTGAAGAGGAAACAAACCATAGAGACAAATCTGAGAACTCCTTTATTTTCTCAAGTTTCAAAGGGCTACTACAAACCATGTTGGATTTAGAGTTCCAAATTCATCTATCTATATATGAGAGAACAGAGGGAAACCTAAATATAAAAACTTCTACTGTAGATGAACGCTTCAACCTAGAAGAACAAAATTTGGTAAGCCAAGTGGGATTTGTGTACTGATCATTACCACCAAGTATCAACAAGATTGTGTGAAAAAATATTTGCTGGTGTTTCGGAAACTCGTTATTTCTTAGAAGCTTGGCAACCCCTGTCAATGAAAGTGTTTTCCACAGTCTGTGCCTAGGGTATTTGAAGAGGAAACAAACCATAGAGACAAAACTGAGAACTCCTTTATTTTGTCAAGTTTCAAAGAGCTACTACAAACCATGTTGGATTTAGAGTTCCAAATTCATCTATCTGTATAGGAGACAACAGAGGGAAACCTAAATATAAAAACTGCTACTGTACACGGACGCTTCAACCTAGAAGAACTAAATTTGGTGAGCCAAGTCGGATGTGTGTACTGATGATTAGCAACAAGTATCATCAAGATTGGGTGAAAAAATATTTGCTGGTATTTCGGAAACTCGTTATTTCTTAGAAGCTTGGCAACCCCTCTCAAAGAAAGTGCTTTTCCACAGTCTGTGCCTAGGGCTACATGAAGAGGAAACATACCATAGAGACAAAACTGAGAACTCCTTTATTTTGTCTAGTTTCAAGGAGCTACTACAAAGCATGTTGGATTTAGATTTCCAAATTCATCTATCTATATAGGAGAGAAGAGAGGGAAACCTAAATATAAAAACTGCTACTGTAGACGAACTCTTCAACCTAGAAGAAAAAAATTTGGTAAGCCAAGTGGGATTTGTGTACTGATCATTACCACGAAGTATCATCAAGATTGGGTGAAAAAATATTTGCTGGTATTTCGGAAACTCGTTATTTCTTAGAAGCTTGGCAACCCCTCTAAGTGAAATTGCTTTTCCACAGTCTGTGCCTAGGGCTACATGAAGAGGAAACAAATCATAGAGACAAATCTGAGAACTCCTTTATTTTGTCAAGTTTCAAAGAGCTACTACAAACCATGTTGGATTTAGAGTTCCAAATTCATCTATCTATATAGGAGAGAACAGAGAGAAACCTAAATATAAAAACTGCTACTGTAGACGAACGCTTCAAACTAGAAGAACAAAATTGGTGAGCCAAGTGGAATTTGTGTACTGATCATTACCACCAAGTATCAACAAGATTGTGTGAAAAAATATTTGCTGGTATTTCGAAAATTCGTTATTTCTTAGAAGCTTGGCAACCCCTGTCAATGAAAGTGTTTTCCACAGTCTGTGCCTAGGGTATTTGAAGAGGAAACAAACCATAGAGACAAAACTGAGAACTCCTTTATTTTGTCAAGTTTCAAAGAGCTACTACAAACCATGTTGGATTTAGAGTTCCAAATTCATCTATCTGTATAGGAGACAACAGAGGGAAACCTAAATATAAAAACTGCTACTGTACACGGACGCTTCAACCTAGAAGAACTAAATTTGGTGAGCCAAGTGGGATGTGTGTACTGATGATTAGCAACAACTATCATCAAGATTGGGTGAAAAAATATTTGCTGGTATTTCGGAAACTCGTTATTTCTTAGAAGCTTGGCAACCCCTCTCAATGAAAGTGCTTTTCCACAGTCTGTGCCTAGGGCTACATGAAGAGGAAACATACCATAGAGACAAAACTGAGAACTCCTTTATTTTGTCTAGTTTCAAGGAGCTACTACAAAGCATGTTGGATTTAGATTTCCAAATTCATCTATCTATATAGGAGAGAACAGAGGGAAACCTAAATATAAAAACTGCTACTGTAGACGAACTCTTCAACCTAGAAGAAAAAAATTTGGTAAGCCAAGTGGGATTTGTGTACTGATCATTACCACCAAGTATCATCAAGATTGGGTGAAAAAATATTTGCTGGTATTTCGGAAACTCGTTATTTCTTAGAAGCTTGGCAACCCCTCTAAGTGAAATTGCTTTTCCACAGTCTGTGCCTAGGGCTACTTGAAGAGGAAACAAATCATAGAGACAAATCTGAGAACTCCTTTATTTTGTCAAGTTTCAAAGAGCTACTACAAACCATGTTGGATTTAGAGTTCCAAATTCATCTATCCATATAGGAGAGAACAGAGAGAAACCTAAATATAAAAACTGCTACTGTAGACGAACGCTTCAAACTAGAAGAACAAAATTGGTGAGCCAAGTGGAATTTGTGTACTGATCATTACCACCAAGTATCAACAAGATTGTGTGAAAAAATATTTGCTGGTATTTCGAAAATTCGTTATTTCTTAGAAGCTTGGCAACCCCTGTCAATGAAAGTGTTTTCCACAGTCTGTGCCTAGGGTATTTGAAGAGGAAACAAACCATAGAGACAAAACTGAGAACTCCTTTATTTTGTCAAGTTTCAAAGAGCTACTACAAACCATGTTGGATTTAGAGTTCCAAATTCATCTATCTGTATAGGAGACAACAGAGGGAAACCTAAATATAAAAACTGCTACTGTACACGGACGCTTCAACCTAGAAGAACTAAATTTGGTGAGCCAAGTGGGATGTGTGTACTGATGATTAGCAACAACTATCATCAAGATTGGGTGAAAAAATATTTGCTGGTATTTCGGAAACTCGTTATTTCTTAGAAGCTTGGCAACCCCTCTCAATGAAAGTGCTTTTCCACAGTCTGTGCCTAGGGCTACATGAAGAGGAAACATACCATAGAGACAAAACTGAGAACTCCTTTATTTTGTCTAGTTTCAAGGAGCTACTACAAAGCATGTTGGATTTAGATTTCCAAATTCATCTATCTATATAGGAGAGAACAGAGGGAAACCTAAATGTAAAAACTGCTACTGTAGACGAACTCTTCAACTTAGAAGAAAAAAATTTGGTAAGCCAAGTGGGATTTGTGTACTGATCATTACCACCAAGTATCATCAAGATTGGGTGAAAAAATATTTGCTGGTATTTCGGAAACTCGTTATTTCTTAGAAGCTTGGCAACCCCTCTAAGTGAAATTGCTTTTCCACAGTCTGTGCCTAGGGCTACTTGAAGAGGAAACAAATCATAGAGACAAATCTGAGAACTCCTTTATTTTGTCAAGTTTAAAAGAGCTACTACAAACCATGTTGGATTTAGAGTTCCAAATTCATCTATCTATATAGGAGAGAACAGAGAGAAACCTAAATATAAAAACTGCTACTGTAGACGAACGCTTCAAACTAGAAGAACAAAATTGGTGAGCCAAGTGGAATTTGTGTACTGATCATTACCACCAAGTATCAACAAGATTGTGTGAAAAAATATTTGCTGGTATTTCGAAAATTCGTTATTTCTTAGAAGCTTGGCAACCCCTGTCAATGAAAGTGTTTTCCACAGTCTGTGCCTAGGGTATTTGAAGAGGAAACAAACCATATAGACAAAACTGAGAACTCCTTTATTTTGTCAAGTTTCAAAGAGCTACTACAAACCATGTTGGATTTAGAGTTCCAAATTCATCTATCTGTATAGGAGACAACAGAGGGAAACCTAAATATAAAAACTGCTACTGTACACGGACGCTTCAACCTAGAAGAACTAAATTTGGTGAGCCAAGTGGGATGTGTGTACTGATGATTAGCAACAAGTATCATCAAGATTGGGTGAAAAAATATTTGCTGGTATTTCGGAAACTCGTTATTTCTTAGAAGCTTGGCAACCCCTCTAAATGAAAGTGCTTTTCCACAGTCTGTGCTTAGGGCTACATGAAGAGGAAACATACCATAGAGACAAAACTGAGAACTCCATTATTTTGTCTAGTTTCAAGGAGCTACTACAAAGCATGTTGGATTTAGATTTCCAAATTCATCTATCTATATAGGAGAGAACAGAGGGAAACCTAAATGTAAAAACTGCTACTGTAGACGAACTCTTCAACCTAGAAGAAAAAAATTTGGTAAGCCAAGTGGGATTTGTGTACTGATCATTACCACCAAGTATCATCAAGATTGGGTGAAAAAATATTTGCGGGTATTTCGGAAACTCGTTATTTCTTAGAAGCTTGGCAACCCCTCTAATTGAAATTGCTTTTCCACAGTCTGTGCCTAGGGCTACTTGAAGAGGAAACAAATCATAGAGACAAATCTGAGAACTCCTTTATTTTGTCAAGTTTCAAAGAGCTACTACAAACCATGTTGGATTTAGAGTTCCAAATTCATCTATCTATATAGGAGAGAACAGAGAGAAACCTAAATATAAAAACTGCTACTGTAGACGAACGCTTCAAACTAGAAGAACAAAATTGGTGAGCCAAGTGGAATTTGTGTACTGATCATTACCACCAAGTATCAACAAGATTGTGTGAAAAAATATTTGCTGGTATTTCGAAAATTCGTTATTTCTTAGAAGCTTGGCAACCCCTGTCAATGAAAGTGTTTTCCACAGTCTGTGCCTAGGGTATTTGAAGAGGAAACAAACCATAGAGACAAAACTGAGAACTCCTTTATTTTGTCAAGTTTCAAAGAGCTACTACAAACCATGTTGGATTTAGAGTTCCAAATTCATCTATCTGTATAGGAGACAACAGAGGGAAACCTAAATATAAAAACTGCTACTGTACACGGACGCTTCAACCTAGAAGAACTAAATTTGGTGAGCCAAGTGGGATGTGTGTACTGATGATTAGCAACAAGTATCATCAAGATTGGGTGAAAAAATATTTGCTGGTATTTCGGAAACTCGTTATTACTTAGAAGCTTGGCAACCCCTCTCAATGAAAGTGCTTTTCCACAGTCTGTGCCTAGGGCTACATGAAGAGGAAACATACCATAGAGACAAAACTGAGAACTCCTTTATTTTGTCTAGTTTCAAGGAGCTACTACAAAGCATGTTGGATTTAGATTTCCAAATTCATCTATCTATATAGGAGAGAACAGAGGGAAACCTAAATATAAAAACTGCTACTGTAGACGAACTCTTCAACCTAGAAGAAAAAAATTTGGTAAGCCAAGTGGGATTTGTGTACTGATCATTACCACCAAGTATCATCAAGATTGGGTGAAAAAATATTTGCTGGTATTTCGGAAACTCGTTATTTCTTAGAAGCTTGGCAACCCCTCTAAGTGAAATTGCTTTTCCACAGTCTGTGCCTAGGGCTACTTGAAGAGGAAACAAATCATAGAGACAAATCTGAGAACTCCTTTATTTTGTCAAGTTTCAAAGAGCTACTACAAACCATGTTGGATTTAGAGTTCCAAATTCATCTATCTATATAGGAGAGAACAGAGAGAAACCTAAATATAAAAACTGCTACTGTAGACGAACGCTTCAAACTAGAAGAACAAAATTGGTGAGCCAAGTGGAATTTGTGTACTGATCATTACCACCAAGTATCAACAAGATTGTGTGAAAAAATATTTGCTGGTATTTCGAAAATTCGTTACTTCTTAGAAGCTTGGCAACCTCTCAATGAAAGTGGTTTTCCACAGTCTGTGCCTAGGGCTACTTGAAGATTAAACAAACCATAGAGACAAATCTGAGAACTCCTTTATTTTGTCAAGTTTCATAGAGCTACTACAAACCGTTATGGATTTAGAGTTCCAAATTCATCTATCTATATAGGAGAGAACAGAGAGAAACCTAAATATAAAAACTGCTACTGTAGACGAACGCTTCAACCTAGAAGAACAAAATTTGGTGAGCCAAGTGGGATTTGTGTACTGATCATTACCACGAAGTATCATCAAGATTGGGTGAAAAAATATTTGCTGGTATTTCGGAAACTCGTTATTTCTTAGAAGCTTGGCAAACCATCTCAATGAAAGTGCTTTTCCACAGTCTTTGCCTAGGGCTACTTGAAGAGGAAACAAACCATAGAGACAAAACTGAGAACTCCTTTATTTTGTCAAGTTTCAAAGAGCTACTACAAACCATGTTGGATTTAGAGTTCCAAATTCATCTATCTATATATGAGAGAACAGAGGGAAACCTAAATATAAAAACTCATACTGTAGACGAACGCTTCAACCTAGAAGAACAAAATTTGGTAAGCCAAGTGGGATTTGTGTACTGATCATTGCCACCAAGTATCAACAAGATTGTGTGAAAAAATATTTGCTGGTGTTTCGGAAACTCGTTATTTCGTAGAAGCTTGGCAACCCCTCTCAATGAAAGTGCTTTCCACAGTCTGTGCCTAGGGTATTTGAAGAGGAAACAAACCATAGAGACAAAACTGAGAACTCCTTTATTTTGTCAAGTTTCAAAGTGCTACTACAAACCATGTTGGATTTAGAGTTCCAAATTCATCTATCTGTATAGGAGACAACAGAGGGAAACCTAAATATAAAAACTGCTACTGTACACGACGCTTCAACCTAGAAGAACTAAATTTGGTGAGCCAAGTGGGATGTGTGTACTGATGATTAGCAACAAGAATCATCAAGATTGTGTGAAAAAATATTTGCTGGTATTTCAGAAACTCGTTATTTCTTAGAAGCTTGGCAACCCATCTCAATGAAAGTGCTTTCCACAGTCTGTGCCTAGGGCTACTTGAAGAGGAAAGAAACCATAGAGACAAAACTGAGAACTCCTTTATTTTGTCAAGTTTCAAAGAGCTACTACAAACCATGTTGGATTTAGAGTTCCAAATTCATCTATCTATATATGAGAGAACAGAGTGAAACCTAAATATAAAAACTGCTACTGTAGACGAACGCTTCAACCTAGAAGAACAAAATTTGGTGAGCCAAGTGGGATTTGTGTACTGACCATTACCACCATGTATCATCAAGATTGGGTGAAAAAATATTTGCTGGTATTTTGGAAACTCGTTATTTCTTAGAAGCTTGGCAACCCATCTCAATGAAAGTGCTTTTCCACAGTCTATGCCTAGGGCTACTTGAAGAGGAAACAAACCATCGAGACAAATCTGAGAACTCTTTTATTTTGTCAAGTTTCAAAGAGCTACTACAAACCATGTTGGATTTAGAGTTCCAAATTCATCTATCTATATATGAGAGAACAGAGGGAAACCTAAATATAAAAACTGCTACTGTAGAGGAACGCTTCAACCTAGAAGAACAAAATTTGGTAAGCCAAGTGGGATTTGTGTACTGATCATTGCCACCAAGTATCAACAAGATTGTGTGAAAAAATATTTGCCGGTGTTTCGGAAACTCGTTATTTCGTAGAAGCTTGGCAACCCCTCTCAATGAAAGTGCTTTCCACAGTCTGTGCCTAGGGTATTTGAAGAGGAAACAAACCATAGAGACAAAACTGAGAACTCCTTTATTTTGTCAAGTTTCAAAGAGCTACTACAAACCATGTTGGATTTAGAGTTCCAAATTCATCTATCTGTATAGGAGACAACAGAGGGAAACCTAAATATAAAAACTGCTACTGTACACGGACCCTTCAAACTAGAAGAACTAAATTTGGTGAGCCAAGTGGGATGTGTGTACTGATGATTAGCAACAAGTATCATCAAGATTGTGTGAAAAAATATTTGCTGGTATTTCGGAAACTCCTTATTTCTTAGAAGCTTGGCAACCCATCTCAATGAAAGTGCTTTTCCACAGTCTGTGCCTAGGGCTACTTGAAGAGGAAAGAAACCATAGAGACAAAACTGAGAACTCCTTTATTTTGACAAGTTTCAAAGAGCTACTACAAACCATGTTGGATTTAGAGTTCCAAATTCATCTATCTATATATGAGAGAACATAGTGAAACCTAAATATAAAAACTGCTACTGTAGACGAACGCTTCAACCTAGAAGAACAAAATTTGGTGAGCCAAGTGGGATTTGTGTACTGATCATTACCACCATGTATCATCAAGATTGGGTGAAAAAATATTTGCTGGTATTTCGGAAACTCGTGATTTCTTAGAAGCTTGGGAACCCCTCTCAATGAAAGTGCTTTTCCACAGTCTGTGCATAGGGCTACTTGAAGAGAAAACAAACCATAGCGACAAAACTGAGAACTCCTTTATTTTGTCAAGTTTCAAAGAGCTACTACAAACCATGTTGGACTTAGAGTTCCAAATTCATCTTTCTATATAGGAGAGAACAGAGGGAAACCTCAATATAAAAACTGCTACTGTAGACGAACGCTTCAACATAGAAGAACAAAATTTGGTGAGCCAAGTGGGATTTGTGTACTGATCATTACCACCAAGTATCATCAAGATTGGGTGAAAAAATATTTGCTGGCATTTCGGAAACTCGTGATTTCTTAGAAGCTTGGGAACCCCTCTCAATGAAAGTGCTTTTCCACAGTTGTGCCTAGGGCTACTTGAAGAGGAAACAAACCATAGCGACAAAACTGAGAACTCTTTTATTTTGTCAAGTTTCAAAGAGCTACTACAAACCATGTTGGATTTAGAGTTCCAAATTCATCTTTCTATATAGGAGAGAACAGAGGGAAACCTAAATATAAAAACTGCTACTGTAGACGAATGCTTCATCCTAGAAGAACAAAATTTGGTGAGCCAAGTGGGATTTGTGTACTGATCATTACCACCAAGTATTATCAAGATTGGGTGAAAAAATATGTGCTGGTATTTCGGAAACTCGTTATTTCGTAGAAGCTTGGCAACCCCTCTCAATGAAAGTGCTTTTCCACAGTCTGTGCCTAGGGCTACTTGAAGAGGAAACAAACCATAGCGACAAAACTGAGAACTCCTTTATTTTGTCAAGTTTCAAAGAGCTACTACAAACCATGTTGGATTTAGAGTTCCAAATTCATCTATCTATATGGGAGAGAACAGAGGGAAACCTAAATATAAAAACTGCTACTGTAGACGAACGCTTCAACCTAAAAGAATAAAATTTGGTGATCCAATTGGGATTTGTGTACTGATCATTACCACCAAGTATTATCAAGATTGGGTGAAAAAATATTTGCTGGTATTTCGGAAACTCGTTATTTCGTAGAAGCTTGGCAACCCCTCTCAATGAAAGTGCTTTTCCACAGTCTGTGCCTAGGGCTACTTGAAGAGGAAACAAACCATAGCGACAAATCTGAGAACTCCTTTATTTTGTCAAGTTTCAAAGAGCTACAACAAACCATGTTGGACTTAGAGTTCCAAATTCATCTTTCTATATAGGAGAGAACAGAGGGAAACCTCAATATAAAAACTGCTACTGTTGACGAACGCTTCAACCTAGAAGAACAAAATTTGGTGAGCCAAGTGGGATTTGTGTACTGATCATTACCACGAAGTATCATCAAGATTGGGTGAAAACATATTTGCTGGTATTTCGGAAACTCGTTATTTCTTAGAAGCTTGGCAACCCATCTCAATGAAAGTGCTTTTCCACAGTCTGTGCCTAGGGATACTTGAAGAGGAAACAAACCATCGAGACAAATCTGAGAACTCTTTTATTTTGTCAAGTTTCAAAGAGCTACTACAAACCATGTTGGATTTAGAGTTCCAAATTCATCTATCTATATATGAGAGAACAGAGGGAAACCTAAATATAAAAACTGCTACTGTAGACGAACGCTTCAACCTAGAAAAACAAAATTTGGTAAGCCAAGTGGGATTTGTGTACTGATCATTGCCACCAAGTATCAACAAGATTGTGTGAAAAAATATTTGCTGGTGTTTCGGAAACTCGTTATTTCGTAGAAGCTTGGCAACCCCTCTCAATGAAAGTGCTTTCCACAGTCTGTGCCTAGGGTATTTGAAGAGGAAACAAACCATAGAGACAAAACTGAGAACTCCTTTATTTTGTCAAGTTTCAAAGAGCTACTACAAACCATGTTGGATTTAGAGTTCCAAATTCATCTATCTGTATAGGAGACAACAGAGGGAAACCTAAATATAAAAACTGCTACTGTACACGGACCCTTCAACCTAGAAGAACTAAATTTGGTGAGCCAAGTGGGATGTGTGTACTGATCATTACCACCATGTATCATCAAGATTGGGTGAAAAAATATTTGCTGGTATTTCGGAAACTCGTTATTTCTTAGAAGCTTGGCAACCCATGTCAATGAAAGTGCTTTTCCACAGTCAGTTCCTAGGGCTACTTGAAGAGGAAACAAACCATAGAGACAAAACTGAGAACTCCTTTATTTTGTCAAGTTTCAAAGAGCTACTACAAACCATGTTGGATTTAGAGTTCCAAATTCATCTATCTATATGGGAGAGAACAGAGGGAAACCTAAATATAAAAACTGCTACTGTAGACGAACGCTTCAACCTAAAAGAATAAAATTTGGTGATCCAAGTGGGATTTGTGTACTGATCATTACCACCAAGTATTATCAAGATTGGGTGAAAAAATATTTGCTTGTATTTCGGAAACTCGTTATTTCGTAGAAGCTTGGCAACCCCTCTCAATGAAAGTGCTTTTCCACAGTCTGTGCCTAGGGCTACTTGAAGAGGAAACAAACCATAGCGACAAAACTGAGAACTCCTTTATTTTGTCAAGTTTCAAAGAGCTACAACAAACCATGTTGGACTTAGAGTTCCAAATTCATCTTTCTATATAGGAGAGAACAGAGGGAAACCTCAATATAAAAACTGCTACTGTAGACGAACGCTTCATCCTAGAAGAACAAAATTTGGTGAGCCAAGTGGGATTTGTGTACTGATCATTACCACGAAGTATCATCAAGATTGGGTGAAAAAATATTTGCTGGTATTTCGGAAACTCGTGATTTCTTAGAAGCTTGGGAACCCCTCTCAATGAAAGTGCTTTTCCACAGTCTGTGCCTAGGGCTACTTGAAGAGGAAATAAACCATAGCGACAAAACTGAGAACTCCTTTATTTTGTCAAGTTTCAAAGAGCTACTACAAACCATGTTGGACTTAGAGTTCCAAATTCATCTTTCTATATAGGAGAGAACAGAGGGAAACCTCAATATAAAAACTGCTACTGTAGACGAACGCTTCAACCTAGAAGAACAAAATTTGGTGAGCCAAGTGGGATTTGTGTACTGATCATTACCACCAAGTATCATCAAGATTGGGTGAAAAAATATTTGCTGGCATTTCGGAAACTCGTGATTTCTTAGAAGCTTGGGAACCCCTCTCAATGAAAGTGCTTTTCCACAGTTGTGCCTAGGGCTACTTGAAGAGGAAACAAACCATAGCGACAAAAGTGAGAACTCCTTTATTCTGTCAAGTTTCAAAGAGCTACTACAAACCATGTTGGATTTAGAGTTCCAAATTCATCTTTCTATATAGGAGAGAACAGAGGGAAACCTAAATATAAAAACTGCTACTGTAGACGAATGCTTCATCCTAGAAGAACAAAATTTGGTGAGCCAAGTGGGATTTGTGTACTGATCATTACCACCAAGTATCATCAAGTTTGGGTAAAAAAATATTTGCTGGTATTTCGGAAACTCGTTATTTCTTAGAAGCTTGGCAACCCATGTCAATGAAAGTGCTTTTCCACAGTCAGTTCCTAGGGCTACTTGAAGAGGAAACAAACCATAGAGAAAAAACTGAGAACTCCTTTATTTTGTCAAGTTTCAGAGAGCTACTACAAACCATGTTGGATTTAGAGTTCCAAATTCATCTATCTATATGGGAGAGAACAGAGGGAAACCTAAATATAAAAACTGCTACTGTAGACGAACGCTTCAGCCTAAAAGAATAAAATTTGGTGATCCAAGTGGGATTTGTGTACTGATCTTTACCACCAAGTATTATTAAGATTGGGTGAAAAAATATTTGCTGGCATTTCGGAAACTCGTGATTTCTTAGAAGCTTGGGAACCCCTCTCAATGAAAGTGCTTTTCCACAGTCTGTGCCTAGGGCTACTTGAAGAGGAAACAAACCATAGCGACAAAACTGAGAACTCCTTTATTTTGTCAAGTTTCAAAGAGCTACTACAAACCATGTTGGATTTAGAGTTCCAAATTCATCTTTCTATATAGGAGAGAACAGAGGGAAACCTAAATATAAATACTGCTACTGTAGACGAACGCTTCAACCTAGTAGAACAAAATTTGGTGAGCCAAGTGGGATTTGTGTACTGATCATTAGCACCAAGTATCATCAAGATTGGGTGAAAAAATATTTGCTGGTATTTCGGAAACTCGTTATTTCGTAGAAGCTTGGCAACCCCTCTCAATGAAAGTGCTTTCCACAGTCTGTGCCTAGGGCTACTTGAAGAGGAATCAAACCATAGAGACAAAACTGAGAACTCCTTTATTTTGTCAAGTTTCAAAGAGCTACTACAAACCATGTTGGATTTAGAGTTCCAAATTCATCTATCTATATATGATAGAACAGAGAGTAACCTAAATATAAAAACTGCTACTGTAGACGAACGCTTCAACCTAAAAGAACAAAATTGGTGAGCCAAGTGGGATTTGTGTACTGATCATTACCACCAAGTATCAACAAGATTGTGTGAAAAAATATTTGCTGGTATTTCGGAAACTCGTGATTTCTTAGAAGCTTGGCAACCCCTCTCAATGAAAGTGCTTTTCCACAGTCTTTGCCTAGGGCTACTTGAAGAGGAAACAAACCATAGAGACAAAACTGAGAACTCCTTTATTTTGTCAAGTTTCAAGGAGCTACTACAAAGCATGTTGGATTTAGAGTTCCAAATTCATCTATCTATATAGGAGAGAACAGAGGGAAACCTAAATATAAAAAGTGCTACTGTAGGCGAACGCTTCAACCTAGAAGAACAAAATTTGGTGAGCCAAGTGGGATTTGTGTACTGATCATTACCACCAAGTATCAACAAGATTGTGTGAAAAAATATTTTCTGGTATTTCGGAAACTCGTTATTTCTTAGAAGCTTGGCAACCCATCTCAATGAAAGTGCTTTCCACAGTCTGTGCCTAGGGCTACTTGAAGAGGAAACAAACCATAGAGACAAAACTGAGAACTCCTTTATTTTGTCAAGTTTCAAAGAGCTACTACAAACCATGTTGGATTTAGAGTTCCAAATTCATCTATCTATATATGAGAGAACAGAGTGAAACCTAAATATAAAAACTGCTACTGTAGACGAACGCTTCAACCTAGAAGAAGAAAATTTGGTGAGCCAAGTGGGATTTGTGTACTGATCATTACCACCAAGTATCATCAAGATTGGGTGAAAAAATATTTGCTGGTATTTCGGAAACTCGTGATTTCTAAGAAGCTTGGGAACCACTCTAAGTGAAATTGCTTTTTTACAGTCTGTGCCTAGGGCTACTTGAAGAGGAAACAAACCATAGCGACAAAACTGAGAACTCCTTTATTTTGTCAAGTTTCAAAGAGCTACTACAACCCATGTTGGACTTAGAGTTCCAAATTAATCTTTCTATATAGGAGAGAACAGAGGGAAACCTAAATACAAAAACTGCTACTGTAGACAAACGCTTCAACCTAGAAGAACAAAATTTGGTGAGCCAAGTGCGATTTGTGTACTGATCATTACCACCAAGTATCATCAAGATTGGGTGAAAAAATATTTGCTGGCATTTCGGAAACTCGTGATTTCTTAGAAGCTTGTGAACCCCTCTCAATGAAAGTGCTTTTCCACAGTCTGTGCCTAGGGCTACTTGAAGAGGAAACAAACCATAGCGACAAAACTGAGAACTCCTTTATTTTGTCAAGTTTCAAAGAGCTACTACAAACCATGTTGGATTTAGAGTTCCAAATTCATCTTTCTATATAGGAGAGAACAGAAGGAAACCTAAATATAGAAACTGCTACTGTAGACGAACGCTTCAACCTAGTAGAACAAAACTTGGTGTGCCAAGTGGGATTTGTGTACTGATCATTAGCACCAAGTATCATCAAGATTGGGTGAAAAAATATTTGCTGGTATTTCGGAAACTCGTTATTTCGTAGAAGCTTGGCAAACCCTCTCAATGAAAGTGCTTTCCACAGTCTGTGCCTAGGGCTCCTTGAAGAGGAAACAAACCATAGAGACAAAACTGAGAACTCCTTTATTTTGTCAAGTTTCAAGGAGCTACTACAAAGCATGTTGGATTTAGAGTTCCAAATTCATCTTTCTATATAGGAGAGAACAGAGGGAAACCTAAATATAAAAACTGCTACTGTAGACGAACGCTTCAACCTAGAAGAACAAAATTTGGTGAGCCAAGTGGGATTTGTGTACTGATCATTAGCACCAAGTATCATCAAGATTGGGTGAAAAAATATTTTTTGGTATTTCGGAAACTCTTTATTTCGTAGAAGCTTGGCAACCATTCTCAATGAAAGTGCTTTCCACAGTCTGTGCCTAGGGCTACTTGAAGAGGAAACAAACCATAGAGACAAAACTGAGAACTCCTTTATTTTGTCAAGTTTCAAAGAGCTACTACAAACCATGTTTTATTTAGAGTTCCAAATTCATCTATCTATATGGGAGAGAACAGAGGGAAACCTAAATATAAAAACTGCTACTGTAGACGAACGCTTCAACCTAAAAGAACAAAATTTGGTGAGGCAAGTGGGATTTGTGTACTGATCATTACCACCAAGTATTATCAAGATTGGGTGAAAAAATATTTGCTGGTATTTCGGAAACTCGTTGTTTCGTAGAAGCTTGGCAACCCCTCTCAATGAAGGTGCTTTCCACAGTCTGTGCCTAGGGCTACTTGAAGAGGAAACAAACCATAGAGACAAAACTGAGAACTCCTTTATTTTGTCAAGTTTCAAAGAGCTACTACAAACCATGTTGGATTTAGAGTTCCAAATTCATCTATTTGTATAGGAGAGAACAGAGGGAAACCTAAATATAAAAACTGCTACTGTACACGAACGCTTCAACCTAGAAGAACTAAATTTGGTGAGCCAAGTGGGATGTGTGTACTGATGATTAGCAACAAGTATAATCAAGATTGGGTGAAAAAATATTTGCTGGTATTTCGGAAACTCGTTATTTCTTAGAAGCTTGGCAACCTCTCTCAATGAAAGTGCTTTTCCACAGTCTGTGCCTACGGCTACTTGAAGAGGAAACAAACCATAGAGACAAAACTGAGAACTCCTTTATTTTGTCTAGTTTCAAGGAGCTACTACAAAGCATGTTGGATTTAGAGTTCCAAATTCATCTATCTATATATGAGAGAACAGAGTGAAACCTAAATATAAAAACTGCTACTGTAGACGAACGCTTCAACCTAGAAGAAGAAAATTTGGTGAGCCAAGTGGGATTTGTGTACTGATCATTACCACCAAGTATCATCAAGATTGGGTGAAAAAATATTTGCTGGTATTTCGGAAACTCGTGATTTCTAAGAAGCTTGGGAACCACTCTAAGTGAAATTGCTTTTTTACAGTCTGTGCCTAGGGCTACTTGAAGAGGAAACAAACCATAGCGACAAAACTGAGAACTCCTTTATTTTGTCAAGTTTCAAAGAGCTACTACAACCCATGTTGGACTTAGAGTTCCAAATTAATCTTTCTATATAGGAGAGAACAGAGGGAAACCTAAATACAAAAACTGCTACTGTAGACAAACGCTTCAACCTAGAAGAACAAAATTTGGTGAGCCAAGTGCGATTTGTGTACTGATCATTACCACCAAGTATCATCAAGATTGGGTGAAAAAATATTTGCTGGCATTTCGGAAACTCGTGATTTCTTAGAAGCTTGTGAACCCCTCTCAATGAAAGTGCTTTTCCACAGTCTGTGCCTAGGGCTACTTGAAGAGGAAACAAACCATAGCGACAAAACTGAGAACTCCTTTATTTTGTCAAGTTTCAAAGAGCTACTACAAACCATGTTGGATTTAGAGTTCCAAATTCATCTTTCTATATAGGAGAGAACAGAAGGAAACCTAAATATAGAAACTGCTACTGTAGACGAACGCTTCAACCTAGTAGAACAAAACTTGGTGTGCCAAGTGGGATTTGTGTACTGATCATTAGCACCAAGTATCATCAAGATTGGGTGAAAAAATATTTGCTGGTATTTCGGAAACTCGTTATTTCGTAGAAGCTTGGCAAACCCTCTCAATGAAAGTGCTTTCCACAGTCTGTGCCTAGGGCTCCTTGAAGAGGAAACAAACCATAGAGACAAAACTGAGAACTCCTTTATTTTGTCAAGTTTCAAGGAGCTACTACAAAGCATGTTGGATTTAGAGTTCCAAATTCATCTTTCTATATAGGAGAGAACAGAGGGAAACCTAAATATAAAAACTGCTACTGTAGACGAACGCTTCAACCTAGAAGAACAAAATTTGGTGAGCCAAGTGGGATTTGTGTACTGATCATTAGCACCAAGTATCATCAAGATTGGGTGAAAAAATATTTTTTGGTATTTCGGAAACTCTTTATTTCGTAGAAGCTTGGCAACCATTCTCAATGAAAGTGCTTTCCACAGTCTGTGCCTAGGGCTACTTGAAGAGGAAACAAACCATAGAGACAAAACTGAGAACTCCTTTATTTTGTCAAGTTTCAAAGAGCTACTACAAACCATGTTTTATTTAGAGTTCCAAATTCATCTATCTATATGGGAGAGAACAGAGGGAAACCTAAATATAAAAACTGCTACTGTAGACGAACGCTTCAACCTAAAAGAACAAAATTTGGTGAGGCAAGTGGGATTTGTGTACTGATCATTACCACCAAGTATTATCAAGATTGGGTGAAAAAATATTTGCTGGTATTTCGGAAACTCGTTGTTTCGTAGAAGCTTGGCAACCCCTCTCAATGAAGGTGCTTTCCACAGTCTGTGCCTAGGGCTACTTGAAGAGGAAACAAACCATAGAGACAAAACTGAGAACTCCTTTATTTTGTCAAGTTTCAAAGAGCTACTACAAACCATGTTGGATTTAGAGTTCCAAATTCATCTATTTGTATAGGAGAGAACAGAGGGAAACCTAAATATAAAAACTGCTACTGTACACGAACGCTTCAACCTAGAAGAACTAAATTTGGTGAGCCAAGTGGGATGTGTGTACTGATGATTAGCAACAAGTATAATCAAGATTGGGTGAAAAAATATTTGCTGGTATTTCGGAAACTCGTTATTTCTTAGAAGCTTGGCAACCTCTCTCAATGAAAGTGCTTTTCCACAGTCTGTGCCTACGGCTACTTGAAGAGGAAACAAACCATAGAGACAAAACTGAGAACTCCTTTATTTTGTCTAGTTTCAAGGAGCTACTACAAAGCATGTTGGATTTAGATTTCCAAATTCATCTATCTATATAGGAGAGAACAGAGGGAAACCTAAATATAAAAACTGCTACTGTAGACGAACACTTCAACTTAGAAGAACAAAATTTGGTAAGCCAAGTGGGATTTGTGTACTGATCATTACCACCAAGTATCATCAAGATTGGGTGAAAAAATCTTTGCTGGTATTTCGGAAACTCGTTATTTCTTAGAAGCTTGGCAACCCCTCTAAGTGAAATTGCTTTTCCACAGTCTGTGCCTAGGGCTACTTGAATAGGAAACAAACCATAGCGACAAAACTGAGAACTCCTTTATTTTGTCAAGTTTCAAAGAGCTACTACAAACCATGTTGGATTTAGAGTTCCAAATTCATCTTTCTATATAGGAGAGAACAGAGGGAAACCTAAATATAAAAACTGCTACTGTAGACGAACGCTTCAACCTAGAAGAACAAAATTTGGTGAGCCAAGTGGGATTTGTGTACTGATCATTAGCACCAAGTATCATCAAGATTGGGTGAAAAAATATTTTTTGGTATTTCGGAAACTCTTTATTTCGTAGAAGCTTGGCAACCATTCTCAATGAAAGTGCTTTCCACAGTCTGTGCCTAGGGCTACTTGAAGAGGAAACAAACCATAGAGACAAAACTGAGAACTCCTTTATTTTGTCAAGTTTCAAAGAGCTACTACAAACCATGTTTTATTTAGAGTTCCAAATTCATCTATCTATATGGGAGAGAACAGAGGGAAACCTAAATATAAAAACTGCTACTGTAGACGAACGCTTCAACCTAAAAGAACAAAATTCGGTGAGGCAAGTGGGATTTGTGTACTGATCATTACCACCAAGTATTATCAAGATTGGGTGAAAAAATATTTGCTGGTATTTCGGAAACTCGTTGTTTCGTAGAAGCTTGGCAACCCCTCTCAATGAAGGTGCTTTCCACAGTCTGTGCCTAGGGCTACTTGAAGAGGAAACAAACCATAGAGACAAAACTGAGAACTCCTTTATTTTGTCAAGTTTCAAAGAGCTACTACAAACCATGTTGGATTTAGAGTTCCAAATTCATCTATTTGTATAGGAGAGAACAGAGGGAAACCTAAATATAAAAACTGCTACTGTACACGAACGCTTCAACCTAGAAGAACTAAATTTGGTGAGCCAAGTGGGATGTGTGTACTGATGATTAGCAACAAGTATAATCAAGATTGGGTGAAAAAATATTTGCTGGTATTTCGGAAACTCGTTATTTCTTAGAAGCTTGGCAACCTCTCTCAATGAAAGTGCTTTTCCACAGTCTGTGCCTACGGCTACTTGAAGAGGAAACAAACCATAGAGACAAAACTGAGAACTCCTTTATTTTGTCTAGTTTCAAGGAGCTACTACAAAGCATGTTGGATTTAGATTTCCAAATTCATCTATCTATATAGGAGAGAACAGAGGGAAACCTAAATATAAAAACTGCTACTGTAGACGAACACTTCAACTTAGAAGAACAAAATTTGGTAAGCCAAGTGGGATTTGTGTACTGATCATTACCACCAAGTATCATCAAGATTGGGTGAAAAAATCTTTGCTGGTATTTCGGAAACTCGTTATTTCTTAGAAGCTTGGCAACCCCTCTAAGTGAAATTGCTTTTCCACAGTCTGTGCCTAGGGCTACTTGAATAGGAAACAAACCATAGCGACAAAACTGAGAACTCCTTTATTTTGTCAAGTTTCAAAGAGCTACTACAAACCATGTTGGATTTAGAGTTCCAAATTCATCTTTCTATATAGGAGAGAACAGAGGGAAACCTAAATATAAAAACTGCTACTGTAGACGAACGCTTCAACCTAGTAGAACAAAATTTGGTGACCCAAGTGGGATTTGTGTACTGATCATTAGCACCAAGTATCATCAAGATTGGGTGAAAAAATATTTGCTGGTATTTCGGAAACTCGTTATTTCGTAGAAGCTTGGCAAACCCTCTCAATGAAAGTGCTTTCCACAGTCTGTGCCTAGGGCTACTTGAAGAGGAAACAAACCATAGAGACAAAACTGAGAAATCCTTTATTTTGTCAAGTTTCAAAGAGCTACTACAAACCATGTTGGATTTAGAGTTCCAAATTCATCTATCTATATATGAGAGAACAGAGTGAAACCTAAATATAAAAACTGCTACTGTAGACGAACGCTTCAACCTAGAAGAAGAAAATTTGGTGAGCCAAGTGGGATTTGTGTACTAATCATTACCACCAAGTATCATCAAGATTGGGTGAAAAAATATTTGCTGGTATTTCGGAAACTCGTGATTTCTAAGAAGCTTGGGAACCCCTCTCAATGAAAGTGCTTTTCACAGTCTGTGCCTAGGGCTACTTGAAGAGGAAACAAACCATAGCGACAAAACTGAGAACTCCTTTATTTTGTCAAGTTTCAAAGAGCTACTACAAACCATGTTGGATTTAGAGTTCCAAATTCATCTTTCTATATAGGAGAGAACAGAGGGAAACCTAAATATAAAAACTGCTACTGTAGACGAATGCTTCATCCTAGAAGAACAAAATTTGGTGAGCCAAGTGGGATTTGTGTACTGATCATTACCACCAAGTATTATCAAGATTGGGTGAAAAAATATGTGCTGGTATTTCGGAAACTCGTTATTTCGTAGAAGCTTGGCAACCCCTCTCAATGAAAGTGCTTTTCCACAGTCTGTGCCTAGGGCTACTTGAAGAGGAAACAAACCATAGCGACAAAACTGAGAACTCCTTTATTTTGTCAAGTTTCAAAGAGCTACTACAAACCATGTTGGATTTAGAGTTCCAAATTCATCTATCTATATGGGAGAGAACAGAGGGAAACCTAAATATAAAAACTGCTACTGTAGACGAACGCTTCAACCTAAAAGAATAAAATTTGGTGATCCAATTGGGATTTGTGTACTGATCATTACCACCAAGTATTATCAAGATTGGGTGAAAAAATATTTGCTGGTATTTCGGAAACTCGTTATTTCGTAGAAGCTTGGCAACCCCTCTCAATGAAAGTGCTTTTCCACAGTCTGTGCCTAGGGCTACTTGAAGAGGAAACAAACCATAGCGACAAATCTGAGAACTCCTTTATTTTGTCAAGTTTCAAAGAGCTACAACAAACCATGTTGGACTTAGAGTTCCAAATTCATCTTTCTATATAGGAGAGAACAGAGGGAAACCTCAATATAAAAACTGCTACTGTTGACGAACGCTTCAACCTAGAAGAACAAAATTTGGTGAGCCAAGTGGGATTTGTGTACTGATCATTACCACGAAGTATCATCAAGATTGGGTGAAAACATATTTGCTGGTATTTCGGAAACTCGTTATTTCTTAGAAGCTTGGCAACCCATCTCAATGAAAGTGCTTTTCCACAGTCTGTGCCTAGGGATACTTGAAGAGGAAACAAACCATCGAGACAAATCTGAGAACTCTTTTATTTTGTCAAGTTTCAAAGAGCTACTACAAACCATGTTGGATTTAGAGTTCCAAATTCATCTATCTATATATGAGAGAACAGAGGGAAACCTAAATATAAAAACTGCTACTGTAGACGAACGCTTCAACCTAGAAAAACAAAATTTGGTAAGCCAAGTGGGATTTGTGTACTGATCATTGCCACCAAGTATCAACAAGATTGTGTGAAAAAATATTTGCTGGTGTTTCGGAAACTCGTTATTTCGTAGAAGCTTGGCAACCCCTCTCAATGAAAGTGCTTTCCACAGTCTGTGCCTAGGGTATTTGAAGAGGAAACAAACCATAGAGACAAAACTGAGAACTCCTTTATTTTGTCAAGTTTCAAAGAGCTACTACAAACCATGTTGGATTTAGAGTTCCAAATTCATCTATCTGTATAGGAGACAACAGAGGGAAACCTAAATATAAAAACTGCTACTGTACACGGACCCTTCAACCTAGAAGAACTAAATTTGGTGAGCCAAGTGGGATGTGTGTACTGATCATTACCACCATGTATCATCAAGATTGGGTGAAAAAATATTTGCTGGTATTTCGGAAACTCGTTATTTCTTAGAAGCTTGGCAACCCATGTCAATGAAAGTGCTTTTCCACAGTCAGTTCCTAGGGCTACTTGAAGAGGAAACAAACCATAGAGACAAAACTGAGAACTCCTTTATTTTGTCAAGTTTCAAAGAGCTACTACAAACCATGTTGGATTTAGAGTTCCAAATTCATCTATCTATATGGGAGAGAACAGAGGGAAACCTAAATATAAAAACTGCTACTGTAGACGAACGCTTCAACCTAAAAGAATAAAATTTGGTGATCCAAGTGGGATTTGTGTACTGATCATTACCACCAAGTATTATCAAGATTGGGTGAAAAAATATTTGCTGGTATTTCGGAAACTCGTTATTTCGTAGAAGCTTGGCAACCCCTCTCAATGAAAGTGCTTTTCCACAGTCTGTGCCTAGGGCTACTTGAAGAGGAAACAAACCATAGCGACAAAACTGAGAACTCCTTTATTTTGTCAAGTTTCAAAGAGCTACAACAAACCATGTTGGACTTAGAGTTCCAAATTCATCTTTCTATATAGGAGAGAACAGAGGGAAACCTCAATATAAAAACTGCTACTGTAGACGAACGCTTCATCCTAGAAGAACAAAATTTGGTGAGCCAAGTGGGATTTGTGTACTGATCATTACCACGAAGTATCATCAAGATTGGGTGAAAAAATATTTGCTGGTATTTCGGAAACTCGTGATTTCTTAGAAGCTTGGGAACCCCTCTCAATGAAAGTGCTTTTCCACAGTCTGTGCCTAGGGCTACTTGAAGAGGAAATAAACCATAGCGACAAAACTGAGAACTCCTTTATTTTGTCAAGTTTCAAAGAGCTACTACAAACCATGTTGGACTTAGAGTTCCAAATTCATCTTTCTATATAGGAGAGAACAGAGGGAAACCTCAATATAAAAACTGCTACTGTAGACGAACGCTTCAACCTAGAAGAACAAAATTTGGTGAGCCAAGTGGGATTTGTGTACTGATCATTACCACCAAGTATCATCAAGATTGGGTGAAAAAATATTTGCTGGCATTTCGGAAACTCGTGATTTCTTAGAAGCTTGGGAACCCCTCTCAATGAAAGTGCTTTTCCACAGTTGTGCCTAGGGCTACTTGAAGAGGAAACAAACCATAGCGACAAAAGTGAGAACTCCTTTATTCTGTCAAGTTTCAAAGAGCTACTACAAACCATGTTGGATTTAGAGTTCCAAATTCATCTTTCTATATAGGAGAGAACAGAGGGAAACCTAAATATAAAAACTGCTACTGTAGACGAATGCTTCATCCTAGAAGAACAAAATTTGGTGAGCCAAGTGGGATTTGTGTACTGATCATTACCACCAAGTATCATCAAGTTTGGGTGAAAAAATATTTGCTGGTATTTCGGAAACTCGTTATTTCTTAGAAGCTTGGCAACCCATGTCAATGAAAGTGCTTTTCCACAGTCAGTTCCTAGGGCTACTTGAAGAGGAAACAAACCATAGAGAAAAAACTGAGAACTCCTTTATTTTGTCAAGTTTCAGAGAGCTACTACAAACCATGTTGAATTCAGAGTTCCAAATTCATCTATCTATATGGGAGAGAACAGAGGGAAACCTAAATATAAAAACTGCTACTGTAGACGAACGCTTCAGCCTAAAAGAATAAAATTTGGTGATCCAAGTGGGATTTGTGTACTGATCTTTACCACCAAGTATTATTAAGATTGGGTGAAAAAATATTTGCTGGCATTTCGGAAACTCGTGATTTCTTAGAAGCTTGGGAACCCCTCTCAATGAAAGTGCTTTTCCACAGTCTGTGCCTAGGGCTACTTGAAGAGGAAACAAACCATAGCGACAAAACTGAGAACTCCTTTATTTTGTCAAGTTTCAAAGAGCTACTACAAACCATGTTGGATTTAGAGTTCCAAATTCATCTTTCTATATAGGAGAGAACAGAGGGAAACCTAAATATAAATACTGCTACTGTAGACGAACGCTTCAACCTAGTAGAACAAAATTTGGTGAGCCAAGTGGGATTTGTGTACTGATCATTAGCACCAAGTATCATCAAGATTGGGTGAAAAAATATTTGCTGGTATTTCGGAAACTCGTTATTTCGTAGAAGCTTGGCAACCCCTCTCAATGAAAGTGCTTTCCACAGTCTGTGCCTAGGGCTACTTGAAGAGGAATCAAACCATAGAGACAAAACTGAGAACTCCTTTATTTTGTCAAGTTTCAAAGAGCTACTACAAACCATGTTGGATTTAGAGTTCCAAATTCATCTATCTATATATGATAGAACAGAGAGTAACCTAAATATAAAAACTGCTACTGTAGACGAACGCTTCAACCTAAAAGAACAAAATTGGTGAGCCAAGTGGGATTTGTGTACTGATCATTACCACCAAGTATCAACAAGATTGTGTGAAAAAATATTTGCTGGTATTTCGGAAACTCGTGATTTCTTAGAAGCTTGGCAACCCCTCTCAATGAAAGTGCTTTTCCACAGTCTTTGCCTAGGGCTACTTGAAGAGGAAACAAACCATAGAGACAAAACTGAGAACTCCTTTATTTTGTCAAGTTTCAAGGAGCTACTACAAAGCATGTTGGATTTAGAGTTCCAAATTCATCTATCTATATAGGAGAGAACAGAGGGAAACCTAAATATAAAAAGTGCTACTGTAGGCGAACGCTTCAACCTAGAAGAACAAAATTTGGTGAGCCAAGTGGGATTTGTGTACTGATCATTACCACCAAGTATCAACAAGATTGTGTGAAAAAATATTTTCTGGTATTTCGGAAACTCGTTATTTCTTAGAAGCTTGGCAACCCATCTCAATGAAAGTGCTTTCCACAGTCTGTGCCTAGGGCTACTTGAAGAGGAAACAAACCATAGAGACAAAACTGAGAACTCCTTTATTTTGTCAAGTTTCAAAGAGCTACTACAAACCATGTTGGATTTAGAGTTCCAAATTCATCTATCTATATATGAGAGAACAGAGTGAAACCTAAATATAAAAACTGCTACTGTAGACGAACGCTTCAACCTAGAAGAAGAAAATTTGGTGAGCCAAGTGGGATTTGTGTACTGATCATTACCACCAAGTATCATCAAGATTGGGTGAAAAAATATTTGCTGGTATTTCGGAAACTCGTGATTTCTAAGAAGCTTGGGAACCACTCTAAGTGAAATTGCTTTTTTACAGTCTGTGCCTAGGGCTACTTGAAGAGGAAACAAACCATAGCGACAAAACTGAGAACTCCTTTATTTTGTCAAGTTTCAAAGAGCTACTACAACCCATGTTGGACTTAGAGTTCCAAATTAATCTTTCTATATAGGAGAGAACAGAGGGAAACCTAAATACAAAAACTGCTACTGTAGACAAACGCTTCAACCTAGAAGAACAAAATTTGGTGAGCCAAGTGCGATTTGTGTACTGATCATTACCACCAAGTATCATCAAGATTGGGTGAAAAAATATTTGCTGGCATTTCGGAAACTCGTGATTTCTTAGAAGCTTGTGAACCCCTCTCAATGAAAGTGCTTTTCCACAGTCTGTGCCTAGGGCTACTTGAAGAGGAAACAAACCATAGCGACAAAACTGAGAACTCCTTTATTTTGTCAAGTTTCAAAGAGCTACTACAAACCATGTTGGATTTAGAGTTCCAAATTCATCTTTCTATATAGGAGAGAACAGAAGGAAACCTAAATATAGAAACTGCTACTGTAGACGAACGCTTCAACCTAGTAGAACAAAACTTGGTGTGCCAAGTGGGATTTGTGTACTGATCATTAGCACCAAGTATCATCAAGATTGGGTGAAAAAATATTTGCTGGTATTTCGGAAACTCGTTATTTCGTAGAAGCTTGGCAAACCCTCTCAATGAAAGTGCTTTCCACAGTCTGTGCCTAGGGCTCCTTGAAGAGGAAACAAACCATAGAGACAAAACTGAGAACTCCTTTATTTTGTCAAGTTTCAAGGAGCTACTACAAAGCATGTTGGATTTAGAGTTCCAAATTCATCTTTCTATATAGGAGAGAACAGAGGGAAACCTAAATATAAAAACTGCTACTGTAGACGAACGCTTCAACCTAGAAGAACAAAATTTGGTGAGCCAAGTGGGATTTGTGTACTGATCATTAGCACCAAGTATCATCAAGATTGGGTGAAAAAATATTTTTTGGTATTTCGGAAACTCTTTATTTCGTAGAAGCTTGGCAACCATTCTCAATGAAAGTGCTTTCCCACAGTCTGTGCCTAGGGCTACTTGAAGAGGAAACAAACCATAGAGACAAAACTGAGAACTCCTTTATTTTGTCAAGTTTCAAAGAGCTACTACAAAACCATGTTTTATTTAGAGTTCCAAATTCATCTATCTATATGGGAGAGAACAGAGGGAAACCTAAATATAAAAACTGCTACTGTAGACGAACGCTTCAACCTAAAAGAACAAAATTTGGTGAGGCAAGTGGGATTTGTGTACTGATCATTACCACCAAGTATTATCAAGATTGGGTGAAAAAATATTTGCTGGTATTTCGGAAACTCGTTGTTTCGTAGAAGCTTGGCAACCCCTCTCAATGAAGGTGCTTTCCACAGTCTGTGCCTAGGGCTACTTGAAGAGGAAACAAACCATAGAGACAAAACTGAGAACTCCTTTATTTTGTCAAGTTTCAAAGAGCTACTACAAACCATGTTGGATTTAGAGTTCCAAATTCATCTATTTGTATAGGAGAGAACAGAGGGAAACCTAAATATAAAAACTGCTACTGTACACGAACGCTTCAACCTAGAAGAACTAAATTTGGTGAGCCAAGTGGGATGTGTGTACTGATGATTAGCAACAAGTATAATCAAGATTGGGTGAAAAAATATTTGCTGGTATTTCGGAAACTCGTTATTTCTTAGAAGCTTGGCAACCTCTCTCAATGAAAGTGCTTTTCCACAGTCTGTGCCTACGGCTACTTGAAGAGGAAACAAACCATAGAGACAAAACTGAGAACTCCTTTATTTTGTCTAGTTTCAAGGAGCTACTACAAAGCATGTTGGATTTAGATTTCCAAATTCATCTATCTATATAGGAGAGAACAGAGGGAAACCTAAATATAAAAACTGCTACTGTAGACGAACACTTCAACTTAGAAGAACAAAATTTGGTAAGCCAAGTGGGATTTGTGTACTGATCATTACCACCAAGTATCATCAAGATTGGGTGAAAAAATCTTTGCTGGTATTTCGGAAACTCGTTATTTCTTAGAAGCTTGGCAACCCCTCTAAGTGAAATTGCTTTTCCACAGTCTGTGCCTAGGGCTACTTGAATAGGAAACAAACCATAGCGACAAAACTGAGAACTCCTTTATTTTGTCAAGTTCAAAGAGCTACTACAAACCATGTTGGATTTAGAGTTCCAAATTCATCTTTCTATATAGGAGAGAACAGAGGGAAACCTAAATATAAAAACTGCTACTGTAGACGAACGCTTCAACCTAGTAGAACAAAATTTGGTGACCCAAGTGGGATTTGTGTACTGATCATTAGCACCAAGTATCATCAAGATTGGGTGAAAAAATATTTGCTGGTATTTCGGAAACTCGTTATTTCGTAGAAGCTTGGCAAACCCTCTCAATGAAAGTGCTTTCCACAGTCTGTGCCTAGGGCTACTTGAAGAGGAAACAAACCATAGAGACAAAACTGAGAAATCCTTTATTTTGTCAAGTTTCAAA
>NW_027510615.1:0-32254 GCF_048772815.1 Callospermophilus lateralis
TGGAACTCTAAATCCAACATGGTTTGTAGTAGCTCTTTGAAACGTGACAAAATAAAGGAGTTCTCAGTTTTGTCTCTATGGTTTCTTTCCTCTTCAAGTAGCCCTAGTCACAGACTGTGGAAAAGCACTTTCATTGAGAGGGGTTGCCAAGCTTCTAAGAAATTACGAGTTTCCGAAATACCAGGAAATATTTTTTCACCCAATCTTGATGATACTTGGTGGTAATGATCAGTACACAAATCCCACATGGCTCAGGAAATTTTGTTCTTCTAGGTTGAAGCGTTCGTCTACAGTAGCAGTTTTTATATTTAGGTTTCCCTCTGTTCTCTCCTGTATAGATAGATGAATTTGGAACAATAATCCAACATGGTTTGTAGTAGCTCTTTGAGTCTTGACAAAATAAAGAAGTTCTGAGTTTTGTATCTATGGTTTGTTTCCTTTTGAAGTAGCCCTAGGCACAGACTGTGGAAAAGCACTTTCAATGAGAGGGGTTGCCAATCTTCTAAGAAATAACGAGTTTCCGAAATACCAGCAAATATTTTTTCACCCAATCTTGATGATACTTGGTGGTAATGATGAGTACACAGATCCCACTTGGCTCACCAAATTTTGTTCTTCTAGGTTGAAGCGTTCGTCTACAGTAGCAGTTTTTATATTTAGGTTTCCCTCTGTTCTCTCCTATATAGATAGATGAATTTGGAACTCTAAATCCAACATGGTTTGTAGTAGCTCTTTGAAACTTGACAAAATAAAGGTGTTCTCAGTTTTGTCTCTATGGATTGTTTCCTCTTCAAGTAGCCCTAGGCACAGACTGTGGAAAAGCACTTTCATTGAGAGGGGTTGCCAAGCTTTAAGAAATAACGAGTTTCCGAAATACCAGCAAATATTTTTTCACCCAATTTTGATGATACTTGGTGGTAATGATAAGTACACACATCCCACTTGGCTCACCAAATTTTGTTCTTCTAGGTTGAAGCGTTCGTCTACAGTAGCAGTTTTTATATTTAGGTTTCACTCTGTTCTCTCATATATAGATAGATGAATTTGGAACTCTAAATCCAACATGGTTTGTAGTAGCTCTTTGAAACTTGACAAAATAAAGGAGTTCTCAGTTTTGTCTCTATGGTTTCTTTCCTCTTCAAGTAGCCCTAGTCACAGACTGTGGAAAAGCACTTTCAATGAGAGGGGTTGCCAAGCTTCTAAGAAATAACGAGTTTACGAAATACCAGCAAATATTTTTTCACCCAATCTTTATGATACTTGGTGGTAATGATGAGTACACAGATCCCACTTGGCTCACCAAATTTTGTTCTTCTAGGTTGAAGCGTTCGTCTACAGTAGCAGTTTTTATATTTAGGTTTCCCTCTGTTCTCTCCTATATAGATAGATGAATTTGTAACTCTAAATCCAACATGGATAGTAGTAGCTCTTTGAAACTTGACAAAATAAAGGAGTTCTCAGTTTTGTCTCTATGGTTTGTTTCCTCTTCAAGTAGCCCTAGGCACAGACTGTGGAAGCACTTTCATTGAGAGGGGTTGCCAAGCTTCTAAGAAATAACGAGTTTCCAAAATAACAGCAAATATTTTTTCACCCAATCTTGATGATACTTGGTGGTAATGATCAGTACACAAATCCCACTTGGCTCACCCAATTTTGTTCTTCTACGTTGAAGCGTTCATCTACAGGAGCAGTTTTTATATTTAGGTTTCACTCTGTTCTCTCATATAGATAGATGAATTTGGAACTCTAAATCAAACATGGATTGTAGTAGCTCTTTGATACTTGACAAAATAAAGGAGTTCTCAGTTTTGTCTCCATGGTTTGTTTCCTCTTCAAGTAGCCCTAGGCACAGACTGTGGAAGCACTTTCATTGAGATGGGTTGCCAAGCTTCTAAGAAATAACGAGTTTCCAAAATACCAGCAAATATTTTTTCACCCAATCTTGATGATAATTGGTGGTAATGATCAGTACACAAATCCCACTTGGCTCACCCAATTTTGTTCTTCTACGTTGAAGCATTCATCTACAGGAGCAGTTTTTATATTTAGGTTTCACTCGGTTCTCTCATATATAGAAACATGAATTTGAAACTCTACATCCAACATGGTTTGTAGTAGCTTTTTGAAACTTGACAAAATAAAGGAGTTCTCAGTTTTGTCTCTATGGTTTGTTTCCTCTTCAAGTAGCCCTAGGCACAGACTGTGGAAAAGCACTTTCATTGAGAGGGGTTGCCAAGCTTCTAAGACATAACGAGTTTCCGAAATACCAGCAAATATTTTTTCACCCAATTTTGATGATTCTTGGTGGTAATGATCAGTACACAAATCTCACTTGGCTCACCAAATTTTGTTCTTTTAGTTTGAAGCTTTCGTCTACAGTAGCAGTTTTTAAATTTAGGTTTCCCTCTGTTCTCTCCTATATAGATAGATGAATTTGTAACTCTAAATCCAACATGGTTTGTAGTAGCTCTTTGAAACTTGACAAAATAAAGGACTTCTCAGTTTTGTCTCTATGGTTTGTTTCCTCTTCAAGTAGAGCTAGGCACAGACTGTGGAAAAGCACTTTCATTGAGAGGGGTTGCCAAGCTTTAAGAAATAACGATTTTCCGAAATACCAGCAAATATTTTTTCACCCAATTTTGATGATACTTGGTGGTAATGATCAGTACACAAATCCCACTTGGCTCACCAAATTTTGTTCTTCTAGGTTGAAGCGTTCGTCTACAGTAGCAGTCTTTATATTTAGGTTTCACTCTGTTCTCTCATATATAGATAGATGAATTTGGAACTCTAAATCCAACATGGTTTGTAGTAGCTCTTTGAAACGTGACAAAATAAAGGAGTTCTCAGTTTTGTCTCTATGGTTTCTTTCCTCTTCAAGTAGCCCTAGTCACAGACTGTGGAAAAGCACTTTCATTGAGAGGGGTTGCCAAGCTTCTAAGAAATTACGAGTTTCCGAAATACCAGGAAATATTTTTTCAAGCAATCTTGATGATACTTGGTGGCAATGATCACTACACAAATCCCACTTGGCTCACCAAATTTTGTTCTTCTAGGTTGAAGCGTTCGTCTACAGTAGCAGTTTTTATATTTAGGTTTCCCTCTGTTCTCTCCTGTATAGATAGATGAATTTGGAACAATAATCCAACATGGTTTGTAGTAGCTCTTTGAATCTTGACAAAATAAAGAAGTTCTGAGTTTTGTCTCTATGGTTTGTTTCCTCTTGAAGTAGCCCTAGGCACAGACTGTGGAAAAGCACTTTCAATGAGAGGGGTTGCCAAGCTTCTAAGAAATAACGAGTTTACGAAATACCAGCAAATATTTTTTCATCCAATCTTGATGATACTTGGTGGCAATGATCACTACACAAATCCCACTTGGCTCACCAAATTTTGTTCTTCTAGGTTGAAGCGTTCGTCTACAGTAGCAGTTTTCATATTTAGGTTTCCCTCTGTTCTCTTTTATATAGATAGATGAATTTGGAACTCTAAATCCAACATGGATTGTAGTAGCTCTTTGAAAATTGACAAAATAAAGAAGTTCTCAGTTTTGTCTCTATGGTTTGTTTCCTCTTCAAGTAGCCCTAGGCACAGACTGTGGAAAAGCACTTTCATTGAGAGGGGTTGCCAAGCTTCTAAGACATAACGAGTTTCCGAAATACCAGCAAATATTTTTTCACCCAATTTTTATGATTCTTGGTGGTAATGATCAGTACACAAATCCCTCTTGGCTCACCAAATTTTGTTCTTCTAGTTTGAAGCTTTCGTCTACAGTAGCAGTTTTTATATTTAGGTTTCCCTCTGTTCTCTCCTATATAGATAGATGAATTTGGAACTGTAAATCCAACATGGTTTGTAGTAGCTCTTTTAAACTTGACAAAATAAAGGAGTTCTCAGTTTTGTCTCTATGGTTTCTTTCCTCTTCAAGTAGCCCTAGTCACAGACTGTGGAAAAGCACTTTCATTGAGATGGGTTGCCAAGCTTCTAAGAAATAACGAGTTTCTAAAATACCAGCAAATATTTTTTCACCCAATCTTGATGATACTTGTTGCTAATGATCAGTACACAAATCCCACTTGGCTCACCACGTTTTGTTCTTCTAGGTTGAAGTGTTCGTCTACAGTAGCAGTTTTTATATTTAGGTTTCTCTCTGTTCTCTCCTATATAGATAGATGAATTTGGAACTCTAAATCCAACATGGTTTATACTAGCTCTTTGAAACTTGACAAAATAAAGGAGTTCTCAGTTTTGTCTCTATGGTTTGTTTCCTCTTCAAGTAGCCCTAGGCACAGACTGTGGAAAAGCACTTTCATTGAGAGGGGTTGCAAATCTTCTAAGAAATTACGAGTTTCCAAAATACCAGCAAATATTTTTTCACCCAATCTTGATGATACTTGTTGGTAATGATCAGTACACAAATCCCACTTGGCTAAACAAATTTTGTTCTTCTAGGTTGAAGCGTTCGTCTACAGTAGCAGTTTTTATATTTAGGTTTCCCTCTGTTCTCTCCTGTATAGATAGATGAATTTGGAACTCTAAATCCAACATGGACTGTAGTAGCTCTTTGAAACTTGACAAAATAAAGGAGTTCTCAGTTTTGTCTCTATGGTTTGTTTCCTCTTCAACTAGCCCTAGGCACAGACTGTGGAAGCACTTTCATTGAGATGGGTTGCCAAGCTTCTAAGAAATAACGAGTTTCCAAAATACCAGCAAATATTTTTTCACCTAATATTGATGATACGTGATGGTAATGAAAAGTACACAAATCCCACTTGGCTCACCAAATTTTGTTTTGCAACGTTGAAGCCTTCGTTTACAGTAGCAGTTTTTATTTTCAGGTTTCACTCTGTTCTCTCCTATATAGATAGATGAATTTGGAAATCTAAATCCAACATGCTTTGTAGTAGCTCTTTGAAACTTGGCAAAATAAAGGAGTTGTCAGTTTTGTCTCTATGGTTTGTTTCCTTTTAAAGTAGCCCTAGGCACAGACTGTGGAAAGCACTTTCATTGAGATGGGTTGTCAAGCTTCTAAGAAATAACGAGTTTGGGAAATACCAGCAAATATTTTTCACACAATCTTGTTGATACTTGGTGGTAATGATCAGTACACAAATCCCACTTGGCTCACCAAATTTTGTTCTTCTAGGTTGAAGCGTTCGTCTACAGTAGCAGTTTTTATATTTAGGTTTCTCTCTGTTCTCTCCTATATAGATAGATGAATTTGGAACTCTAAATCCAACATGGTTTGTAGTAGCTCTTTGAACCTTGACAAAATAAAGGAGTTCTCAGATTTGTCTCTATGGTTTGTTTCCTCTTCAAGTAGCCCTAGGCACAGACTGTGGAAAAACACTTTCATTGAGAGGGTTTGCCAAGCTTCTAAGAAATAACGAGTTTCCGAAATACCAGCAAATATTTTTTCACCCAATCTTGAAGATACGTGATGGTAATGAAAAGTACACAAATCCCACTTGGCTTACCAAATTTAGTTCTTCTAGGTTGAAGCGTTCGTGTACAGTAGCAGTTTTTATATTTAGGTTTCCCTCTGTTCTCTCCTATATAGATAGATGAATTTGGAACTCTAAATCCAACATGGTTTGTAGTAGCTCTTTGAAACTTGGCAAAATAAAGGAGTTCTCAGTTTTGTCTCTATGGTTTGTTTCCTTTTAAAGTAGCCCTAGGCACAGACTGTGGAAAGCACTTTCATTGAGATGGGTTGTCAAGCTTCTAAGAAATAAAGAGTTTCCGAAATACCAGCAAATATTTTTCACACAATCTTGTTGATACTTGGTGGTAATGATCAGTACACAATTCCCACTTGGCTCACCAAATTTTGTTCTAGGTTGAAGCGTTCGTCTACAGTAGCAGTTTTTATATTTAGGTTTCTCTCTGTTCTCTCCTATATAGATAGATGAATTTGGAACTCTAAATCCAACATAGTTTGTAGTAGCTCTTTGAAACTTGACAAAATAAAGGAGGTCTCAGATATGTCTCTATGGTTTGTTTCCTTTTCAAGTAGCCCTAGGCACAGACTGTGGAAAATCACTTTCATTGAGAGGGGTTCCCAAGCTTCTAAGAAATAACGAGTTTCCGAAATACCAGCAAATATTTTTTTTCAACCAATCTTGATGATACTTGGTGGTAATGATCAGTACACAAATCCCACTTGGCTTACCAAATTTTGTTCTTCTAGGTTGAAGCGTTCGTGTACAGTAGCAGTTTTTATATTTAGGTTTCCCTCTGTTCTCTCCTATACAGATAGATGAATTTGGAACTCTAAATCCAACATGGTTAGTAGTACCTCTTTGAAACTTGACAAAATAAAGGAGTTCTCAGTTTTGTCTCTATGGTTTGTTTCCTCTTCATGTAGCCCTAGGCACAGACTGTGGAAAGCACTTTCATTGAGAGGGGTTCCTAAGCTTCTACGAAATAACGAGTTTCCGAAATACCAGCAAATATTTTTTCACCCAATCTTGATAATACTTGGTGGTAATGATCAGTACACAAATCCCACTTATCTCCCCAAATTTTGTTCTTCTAGGTTGAAGCGTTCGTCTACAGTAGCAGGTTTTATATTTAGGTTTCCCTCTGTTCTCTCCCATATACATAGATGAATTTGGAACTCTAAATCCAACATGGTTTGTAGTAGCTCTTTGAAACTTGACAAAATAAAGGAGTTCTCAGTTTTGTCGCTATGGTTTGTTTCCTCTTCAAGTAGCCCTAGGCACAGACTGTGGAAAAGCAATTTCATTGTGAGGGGTTGCCAAGCTTCTAAGAAATAACGAGTTTCCGAAATACCAGCAAATATTTTTTCACCCAATCTTGATGATACTTGTTGCTAATGATCAGTACACAAATCCCACTTGGCTCACCAAATTTAGTTCTTCTAGGTTGAAGCGTTCGTGTACAGTAGCAGATTTTATATTTAGGTTTCCCTCTGTTCTCTCCTATATAGATAGATGAATTTGGAACTCTAAATCCAACATGGTTTGTAGTAGCTCTTTGAAACTTGACAAAATAAAGGAGTTCTCAGTTTTGTCTCTATGGTTTGTTTCCTCTTCAAGTAGCCCTAGGCACAGACTGTGGAAAAACACTTTCATTGAGAGGGGTTGCCAAGCTTCTAAGAAATAACGAGTTTCCGAAATACCAGCAAATATTTTTTCACCCAATATTGATGGTACGTGATGGTAATGAAAAGTACACAAATCCCACTTGGCTCACCAAATTTTGTTTTGCTACGTTGAAGCCTTCGTTTACAGTAGCAGTTTTATTTTCAGGTTTCACTCTGTTCTCTCCTATATAGATAGATGAATTTGAAAATCTAAATCCAACATGCTTTGTAGTAGCTCTTTGAAACTTGGCAAAATAAAGGAGTTCTCAGTTTTGTCTCTATGGTTTGTTTCCTTTTAAAGTAGCCCTAGGCACAGACTGTGGAAAGCACTTTAATTGAGATGGGTTGTCAAGCTTCTAAGAAATAACGAGTTTGGGAAATACCAGCAAATATTTTTCACACAATCTTGTTGATACTTGGTGGTAATGATCAGTACACAAATCCCACTTGGCTCACCAAATTTTGTTCTTCTAGGTTGAAGCGTTCGTCTACAGTAGCAGTTTTTTATTTAGGTTTCTCTCTGTTCTCTCCTATATAGATAGAAGAATTTGGAACTCTAAATCCAACATGGTTTGTAGTAGCTCTTTGAAACTTGACAAAATAAAGGAGTTCTCAGATTTATCTCTATGGTTTGTTTCCTCTTCAAGAAGCCCTAGGCACAGACTGTGGAAAGCACTTTCATTGAGATGGGTTGTCAAGCTTCTAAGAAATAACGAGTTTCCGAAATACCAGCAAATATTTTTCACACAATCTTGTTGATACTTGGTGGTAATGATCAGTACACAAATCCCATTGGCTCACCAAATTTTGTTCTAGGTTGAAGCGCTCGTCTACAGTAGCAGTTTTTATATTTAGGTTTCTCTCTGTTCTCTCCTATATAGATAGATGAATTTGGAACTCTAAATCCAACATGGTTTGTAGTAGCTCTTTGAAACTTGACAAAATAAAGGAGGTCCAGATATGTCTCTATGGTTTGTTTCCTTTTCAAGTAGCCCTAGGCACAGACTGTGGAAAATCACTTTCATTGAGAGGGGTTCCCAAGCTTCTAAGAAATAACGAGTTTCCGAAATACCAGCAAATATTTTTTTTCAACCAATCTTGATGATACTTGGTGGTAATGATCAGTACACAAATCCCACTTGGCTTACCAAATTTTGTTCTTCTAGGTTGAAGCGTTCGTGTACAGTAGCAGTTTTTATATTTAGGTTTCCCTCTGTTTTCTCCTATACAGATAGATGAATTTGGAACTCTAAATCCAACATGGTTTGTAGTAGCTCTTTGAAACTTGACAAAATAAAGGAGTTCTCAGTTTTGTCTCTATGGTTTGTTTCCTCTTCAAGTAGCCCTAGGCACAGACTGTGGAAAGCACTTTAATTGAGAGGGGTTCCTAAGCTTCTACGAAATAACGAGTTTCCGAAATACCAGCAAATATTTTTTCACCCAATCTTGATAATACTTGGTGGTAATGATCAGTACACAAATCCCACTTCGCTCCCCAAATTTTGTTCTTCTAGGTTGAAGCGTTCGTCTACAGTAGCAGGTTTTATATTTAGGTTTCCCTCTGTTCTCTCCTATATAGATAGATGAATTGGGAACTCTAAATCCAACATGGTTTGTAGTAGCTCTTTGAAACTTGATAAAATAAAGGAGTTCTCAGTTTTGTCTGAATGGTTTTTTTCCTCTTAAAGTAGACCTAGGCACAGACTGTGGAAAGCACTTTCATTGAGATGGGTTGCCAAGCTTCTAAGAAATAACGAGTTTCCGAAATAAAAGCAAATATTTTTTCACACAATCTTGTTGATACTTGGTGGTAATGATCAGCACACAAATCCCACTTGGCTCACCAAATTTTGTTCTTCTAGGTTGAAGCGTTCCTCTACAGTAGCAGTTTTTATATTTAGGTTTCTCTCTGTTCTCTCCTATATAGATAGATGAATTTGGAACTCTAAATCCAACATGGTTTGTAGTAGCTCTTTGAAACTTGAAAAAACAAAGGAGTTCTCAGTTTTTTCTCTATGGTTTGTTTCCTCTTAAAGTAGCCCTAGGCACAGACTGTGGAAAAGCATTTTCATTGAGAGGGGTTGCCAAGCTTCTAAGAAATAACGAGTTTCCGAAATACCAGCAAATATTTTTTCATCCAATCTTGATGATACTTGGTGCTAATGATCAGTACACAAATCCCACTTGGCTCACCAAATTTTGTTCTTCTAGGTTGAAGCGTTCGTCTACAGTAGCAGTTTTTATATTTAGGTTTCCATCTGTCTTCTCCTATATAGAAAGATGAATTTGGAACTCTAAATCCAACATGGTTTGTAGTAGCGCTTTGAAACTTGACAAAATAAAGGAGTTCTCAGTTTTGTCGCTATGGTTTGCTTCCTCTTCAAGTAGCCCTAGGCATAGACTGTGGAAAAGCACTTTCATTGAGAGGGGTTCCCAAGCTTCTAAGAAATAACGATTTTCCGAAATACCAGCAAATATTTTTTCACCCAATCTTGATGATACTTGGTGGTAATGATCACTACACACATCCCACTTGGCTCACCAAATTTTGTTCTTCTAGGTTGAAGCGTTCGTCTACAGTAGCAGTTTTTATATTTAGGTTTCTCTCTGTTCTCTCCTATATAGATAGATGAATTTGGAACTCTAAATCCAACATGGTTTGTAGTAGCTCTTTGAAACTTGACAAAATAAAGGAGGTCTCAGATTTGTCTCTATGGTTTGTTTCCTCTACAAGTAGCCCTAGGCACAGACTGTGGAAAAGCACTTTCATTGAGAGGGGTTGTCAAGCTTCTAAGAAATAACGAGTTTCCAAAATACCAGCAAATATTTTTTCACCCAATCTTGATGATACTTGGTGGTAATGATCAGTACAGAAATCCCAATTGGCTTACCAAATTTTGTTCTTCTAGGTTGAAGCGTTCGTCTACAGTAGCAGTTTTTATATTTAGGTTTCCCTCTGTTCTCTCCTATACAGATAGATGAATTGGGAACTCTAAATCCAACATGGTTTGTACTAGCTCTTTGAAACTTGATAAAATAAAGGAGTTCTCAGTTTTGTCTGAATGGTTTTTTTCCTCTTAAAGTAGACCTAGGCGCAGACTGTGGAAAGAACTTTCATTGAGATGGGTTGCCAAGCTTCTAAGAAATAACGAGTTTCCGAAATACCAGCAAATATTTTTTCACACAATCTTGTTGATACTTGGTGGTAATGATCAGCACACAAATCCCACTTGGCTCACCAAATTTTGTTCATCTAGGATGAAGCATTCGTGTACAGTAGCAGTTTTTATATTTAGGTTTCACTCTGTTCTCTCCTATATAGATAGATGAATTTGGAACTCTAAATCCAACATGGTTTGTAGTAGCTCTTTGAAACTTGACAAAATAAAGGAGTTCTCAGTTTAGTCTCTATGGTTTCTTTCCTCTTCAAGTAGCCCTAGGCACAGACTGTGGAAAAGCAGTTTCATTGAGAGGGGTTGCCAAGCTTCTAAGAAATTACGATTTTCCGAAACACCAGCAAATATTTTTTCACCCAATCTTGATGATACTTGGTGGAAATGATCAGTACACAAATACCACTTGGCTCACCAAATTTTGTTCTTCTAGGTTCAAGCGTTCGTCTACAGTAGCAGTTTTTATATTTAGGTTTCCCTCTGTTCTCTCCTGTATAGATAGATGAATTTGGGACTCTAAATCCAACATGGTTTGTAGTAGCTCTTTGAAACTTGACAAAATAAAGGAGTTCTCAGTTTTGTCTCTATTTTTTCTTTCCTCTTCAAGTAGCCCTAGTCACAGACTGTGGAAAAGCACTTTCATTGAGAGGGGTTGCCAAGCTTCTAAGAAATTACGAGTTTCCGAAATACCAGCAAATATTTTTTCACTCAATCTTGATGATACTTGGTGGTAATGATCAGTACACAAATCCAACTTGGCTCACCAAATTTTGTTCTTCTAGGTTGAAGCGTTCGTCTACAGTAGCAGTTTTTATATTTAGGATACACTCTGTTCTCTCCTGTATAGATAGATGAATTTGGAACTCTAAATCCAACATGGTTTGTAGTAGCTCTTTGAATCTTGACAAAATAAAGCAGTTCTCAGTTTTGTCTCTATGGTTTGTTTCCTCTTCAAGTAGCCCTAGGCACAGACTGTGGAAAAGCACTTTCATTGAGATTGGTTGCCAAGCTTCTAAGAAATAACGAGTTTCCGAAATACCAGCAAATATTTCTTCACCCAATCTTTTTGATACTTGGTGGTAGTGATCAGTACACAAATCCCACTTGCCTCACCAAATTTTGTTCTTCTAGGTTGAAGCGTTCGTCTACAGTAGCAGTTTTATATTTAGGTTTCTCTCTGTTCTCTCCTATATAGATAGATGAATTTTGAACTCTAAATCCAATGTGGTTTGCAGTAGCTCTTTGAAACTTGACAAAATAAAGGATTTCTCACATTTGTCTCTATGGTTTGTTTCCTCTTCAAGTCGCCCTAGGCACAGACTGTGGAAAAGCACTTTCATTGAGAGGGTTTGCCAAGCTTCTAAGAAATAATGAGTTCCCGAAATACCAGCAAATATTTTTTCACCCAATCTTGATGATACGTGATGGTAATGAAAAGTACACAAATCCCACTTGGCTCACCAAATTTTGTTTTGCTACGTTGAAGCCTTCGTTTACAGTAGCAGTTTTTATTTTCAGGTTTCACTCTGTTCTCTCCTATATAGATAGATGAATTTGGAACTCTAAATCCAACATGGTTTGTAGTAGCGCTTTGAAACTTGACAAAATAAAGGAGTTCTCAGTTTTGTCTCTATGGTTTGTTTCCTCTTCAAGTAGCCCTAAGCACAGACTGTGGAAAGCACTTTAATTGAGAGGTTTTCCTAAGCTTCTACGAAATAACGAGTTTCCGAAATACCAGCAAATATTTTTTCACCCAATCTTGATAATACTTGGTGGTAATGATCAGTACACAAATCCCACTTGGCTCCCCAAATTTTGTTCTTCTAGGTTGAAGCGTTCGTCTACAGTAGCAGGTTTTATATTTAGGTTTCCCTCTGTTCTCTCCCATATAGATAGATGAATTTGGAACTCTAAATCCAACATGGTTTGTAGTAGCTCTTTGAAACTTGACAAAATACAGGAGTTCTCAGTTTTGTCGCTATGGTTTGTTTCCTCTTCAAGTAGCCCTAGGCACAGACTGTGGAAAAGCAATTTCATTGAGAGGGGTTGCCAAGCTTCTAAGAAATAACGAGTTTCCGAAATGCCAGCAAATATTTTTTCACACAATCTTGTTGATACTTGGTGGTAATGATCAGCACACAAATCCCACTTGGCTCACCAAATTTTGTTCATCTAGGATGAAGCATTCGTGTACAGTAGCAGTTTTTATATTTAGGTTTCACTCTGTTCTCTCCTATATAGATAGATGAATTTGGAACTCTAAATCCAACATGGTTTGTAGTAGCTCTTTGAAACTTGACAAAATAAAGGAGTTCTCAGTTTAGTCTCTATGGTTTCTTTCCTCTTCAAGTAGCCCTAGGCACAGACTGTGGAAAAGCAGTTTCATTGAGAGGGGTTGCCAAGCTTCTAAGAAATTACGAGTTTCCGAAACACCAGCAAATATTTTTCACCCAATCTTGATGATACTTGGTGGAAATGATCAGTACACAAATACCACTTGGCTCACCAAATTTTGTTCTTCTAGGTTCAAGCGTTCGTCTACAGTAGCAGTTTTTATATTTAGGTTTCCCTCTGTTCTCTCCTGTATAGATAGATGAATTTGGGACTCTAAATCCAACATGGTTTGTAGTAGCTCTTTGAAACTTGACAAAATAAAGGAGTTCTCAGTTTTGTCTCTATTTTTTCTTTCCTCTTCAAGTAGCCCTAGTCACAGACTGTGGAAAAGCACTTTCATTGAGAGGGTTGCCAAGCTTCTAAGAAATTACGAGTTTCCGAAATACCAGCAAATATTTTTCACTCAATCTTGATGATACTTGGTGGTAATGATCAGTACACAAATCCAACTTGGCTCACCAAATTTTGTTCTTCTAGGTTGAAGCGTTCGTCTACAGTAGCAGTTTTTATATTTAGGTTACACTCTGTTCTCTCCTGTATAGATAGATGAATTTGGAACTCTAAATCCAACATGGTTTGTAGTAGCTCTTTGAATCTTGACAAAATAAAGCAGTTCTCAGTTTTGTCTCTATGGTTTGTTTCCTCTTCATGTAGCCCTAGGCACAGACTGTGGAAAAGCACTTTTCCATTGAGATTTGGTTGCCAAGCTTCTAAGAAATAACGAGTTTCCGAATAACCAGCAAATATTTCTCACCCAATCTTGATGATACTTGGTGGTAGTGATCAGTACACAAATCCCACTTGCCTCACCAAATTTTGTTCTTCTAGGTTGAAGCGTTCGTCTACAGTAGCAGTTTTATATTTAGGTTTCTCTCTGTTCTCTCTATATAGATAGATGAATTTTGAACTCTAAATCCAATGTGGTTTGCAGTAGCTCTTTGAAACTTGACAAAATAAAGGATTTCTCAGATTTGTCTCTATGGTTTGTTTCCTCTTCAAGTCGCCCTAGGCACAGACTGTGGAAAAGCACTTTCATTGAGAGGGTTTGCCAAGCTTCTAAGAAATAACAGTTCCCGAAATACCAGCAAATATTTTTTCACCCAATCTTGATGATACGTGATGGTAATGAAAAGTACACAAATCCCACTTGGCTCACCAAATTTTGTTTTGCTACGTTGAAGCCTTCGTTTACAGTAGCAGTTTTATTTTCAGGTTTCACTCTGTTCTCTCCTATATAGATAGATGAATTTGGAAATCTAAATCCAACATGCTTTGTAGTAGCTCTTTGAAACTTGGCAAAATAAAAGGAGTTCTCAGTTTTGTCTCTATGGTTGTTTCTTTTAAAGTAGCCCTAGGCACAGACTGTGGAAAGCACTTTCATTGAGATGGGTTGTCAAGCTTCTAAGAAATAACGAGTTTCCAAATACCAGCGAATATTTTTCACACAATCTTGATAATACTTGGTGGTAATGATCAGTACACAAATCCCACTTGGCTCCCCAAATTTTGTTCTTCTAGGTTGAAGCGTTCGTCTACAGTAGCAGGTTTTATATTTAGGTTTCCCTCTGTTTCCTCCCATATAGATAGATGAATTGGAACTCTAAATCCAACATGGTTTGTAGTAGCTCTTTGAAACTTGACAAAATACAGGAGTTCTCAGTTTTGTCCCTATGGTTTGTTTCCTCTTCAAGTAGCCCTAGGCACAGACTGTGGAAAAGCAATTTCATTGAGAGGGGTTGCCAAGCTTCTAAGAAATAACGAGTTTCCGAAATACCAGCAAATATTTTTTCACCCAATCTTGATGATACTTGTTGCTAATGATCAGTACACAAATCCCACTTGGCTCACCAAATTTAGTTCTTCTAGGTTGAAGCGTTCGTGTACAGTAGCAGATTTTATATATCGTTTTCCCTCTGTTCTCTCCTATATAGATAGATGAATTTGGAACTCTAAATCCAACATGGTTTGTAGTTGCTCTTTGAAACTTGACAAAATAAAGGAGTTCTCAGTTTTGTCTCTATGGTTTGTTTCCTCTTCAAGTAGCCCTAGGCACAGACTGTGGAAAAACACTTTCATTGAGAGGGGTTGCCCAGCTTCTAAGAAATAACGAGTTTCCGAAATACCAGCAAATATTTTTTCACCCATCTTGATGATACGTGATGGTAATGAAAAGTACACAAATCCCACTTGGCTCACCAAATTTTGTTTTGCTACGTTGAAGCCTTCGTTTTACAGTAGCCAGTTTTTATTTTCAGGTTTCACTCTGTTCTCTCCTATATAGATAGATGAATTTGGAACTCTAAATCCAACATGGTTTGTAGTAGCTCTTTGAAACTTCGCAAAATAAAGGAGTTCTCAGTTTTGTCTCTATGGTTTGTTTCCTTTTAAAGTAGTCCTAGGCACAGACTGTGGAAAGCACTTTCATTGAGATGGGTTGTCAAGCTTCTAAGAAATAACAAGTTTCCGAAATACCAGCAAATATTTTTCACACAATCTTGTTGATACTTGGTGGTAATGATCAGTACACAAATCCCACTTGGCTCACCAAATTTTGTTTTTCTAGGTTGAAGCGTTCGTCTACAGTAGCAGTTTTTATATTTAGGTTTCTCTCTGTTCTCTCCTATATAGATAGATGAATTTGGAACTCTAAATCCAACATGGTTTGTAGTCGCTCTTTGAACCTTGACAAAATAAAGGAGTTCTCAGATTTGTCTCTATGGTTTGTTTCCTCTTCAAGTCGCCCTAGGCACAGACTGTGGAAAAGCACTTTCATTGAGAGGGTTTGCCAAGCTTCTAAGAAATAACGAGTTCCCGAAATACCAGCAAATATTTTTTCACCCAATCTTGATGATACGTGATGGTAATGAAAAGTACACAAATCCCACTTGGCTCACCAAATTTTGTTTTGCTACGTTGAAGCCTTCGTTTACAGTAGCAGTTTTTATTTTCAGGTTTCACTCTGTTCTCTCCTATATAGATAGATGAATTTGGAAATCTAAATCCAACATGCTTTGTAGTAGCTCTTTGAAACTTGGCAAAATAAAGGAGTTCTCAGTTTTGTCTCTATGGTTTGTTTCCTTTTAAAGTAGCCCTAGGCACAGACTGTGGAAAGCACTTTCATTGAGATGGGTTGTCAAGCTTCTAAGAAATAACGAGTTTCCAAATACCAGCGAATATTTTTCACACAATCTTGATAATACTTGGTGGTAATGATCAGTACACAAATCCCACTTGGCTCCCCAAATTTTGTTCTTCTAGGTTGAAGCGTTCGTCTACAGTAGCAGGTTTTATATTTAGGTTTCCCTCTGTTCTCTCCCATATAGATAGATGAATTTGGAACTCTAAATCCAACATGGTTTGTAGTAGATCTTTGAAACTTGACAAAATACAGGAGTTCTCAGTTTTGTCGCTATGGTTTGTTTCCTCTTCAAGTAGCCCTAGGCACAGACTGTGGAAAAGCAATTTCATTGAGAGGGGTTGCCAAGCTTCTAAGAAATAACGAGTTTCCGAAATACCAGCAAATATTTTTTCACCCAATCTTGATGATACTTGTTGCTAATGATCAGTACACAAATCCCACTTGGCTCACCAAATTTAGTTCTTCTAGGTTGAAGCGTTCGTGTACAGTAGCAGATTTTATATTTAGTTTTCCCTCTGTTCTCTCCTATATAGATAGATGAATTTGGAACTCTAAATCCAACATGGTTTGTAGTTGCTCTTTGAAACTTGACAAAATAAAGGAGTTCTCAGTTTTGTCTCTATGGTTTGTTTCCTCTTCAAGTAGCCCTAGGCACAGACTGTGGAAAAACACTTTCATTGAGAGGGGTTGCCCAGCTTCTAAGAAATAACGAGTTTCCGAAACACCAGCAAATATTTTTTCACCCAATCTTGATGATACGTGATGGTAATGAAAAGTACACAAATCCCACTTGGCTCACCAAATTTTGTTTTGCTACGTTGAAGCCTTCGTTTACAGTAGCAGTTTTTATTTTCAGGTTTCACTCTGTTCTCTCCTATATAGATAGATGAATTTGGAACTCTAAATCCAACATGGTTTGTAGTAGCTCTTTGAAACTTGGCAAAATAAAGGAGTTCTCAGTTTTGTCTCTATGGTTTGTTTCCTTTTAAAGTAGCCCTAGGCACAGACTGTGGAAAGCACTTTCATTGAGATGGGTTGTCAAGCTTCTAAGAAATAACGAGTTTCCGAAATACCAGCAAATATTTTTCACACAATCTTGTTGATACTTGGTGGTAATGATCAGTACACAAATCCCACTTGGCTCACCAAATTTTGTTTTTCTAGGTTGAAGCGTTCGTCTACAGTAGCAGTTTTTATATATATATTTTCTCTCTGTTCTCTCCTATATAGATAGATGAATTTGGAACTCTAAATCCAACATGGTTTGTAGTCGCTCTTTGAACCTTGACAAAATAAAGGAGTTCTCAGATTTGTCTCTATGGTTTGTTTCCTCTTCAAGTAGCCCTAGGCACAGACTGTGGAAAAACACTTTCATTGAGAGGGTTTGCCAAGCTTCTAAGAAATAACGAGTTTCCGAAATACCAGCAAATATTTTTTCACCCAATCTTGATGATACGTGATGGTAATGAAAAGTACACAAATCCCACTTGGCTCACCAAATATTGTTCTAGGTTGAAGCGTTCGTCTACAGTAGCAGTTTTTATATTTAGGTTTCTCTCTGTTCTCTCCTATATAGATAGATGAATTTGGAACTCTAAATCCAACATGGTTTGTAGTAGCTCTTTGAAACTTGATAAAATAAAGGAGGTCTCAGATTTGTCTCTATGGTTTGTTTCCTTTTCAAGTAGCCCTAGGCACAGACTGTGGAAAATCACTTTCATTGGGAGGGGTTCCCAAGCTTCTAAGAAACAACGAGTTTCCGAAATACCAGCAAATTTTTTTTTCAACCAATCTTGATGATACTTGGTGGTAATGATCAGTACACAAATCCCACTTGGCTTACCAAATTTTGTTCTTCTAGGTTGAAGCGTTCGTGTACAGTAGCAGTTTTTATATTTAGGTTTCCCTCTGTTCTCTCCTATACAGATAGATGAATTTGGAACTCTAAATCCAACATGGTTTGTAGTAGCGCTTTGAAACTTGACAAAATAAAGGAGTTCTCAGTTTTGTCTCTATGGTTTGTTTCCTCTTCAAGTAGCCCTAAGCACAGACTGTGGAAAGCACTTTAATTGAGAGGTTTTCCTAAGCTTCTACGAAATAACGAGTTTCCGAAATACCAGCAAATATTTTTTCACCCAATCTTGATAATACTTGGTGGTAATGATCAGTACACAAATCCCACTTGGCTCCCCAAATTTTGTTCTTCTAGTTTGAAGCGTTCGTCTACAGTAGCAGGTTTTATATTTAGGTTTCCCTCTGTTCTCTCCCATATAGATAGATGAATTTGGAACTCTAAATCCAACATGGTTTGTAGTAGCTCTTTGAAACTTGACAAAATACAGGAGTTCTCAGTTTTGTCGCTATGGTTTGTTTCCTCTTCAAGTAGCCCTAGGCACAGACTGTGGAAAAGCAATTTCATTGAGAGGGGTTGCCAAGCTTCTAAGAAATAACGAGTTTCCGAAATACCAGCAAATATTTTTTCACTCAATCTTGATGATACTTGGTGGTAATGATCAGTACACAAATCCAACTTGGCTCACCAAATTTTGTTCTTCTAGGTTGAAGCGTTCGTCTACAGTAGCAGTTTTTATATTTAGGTTACACTCTGTTCTCTCCTGTATAGATAGATGAATTTGGAACTCTAAATCCAACATGGTTTGTAGTAGCTCTTTGAATCTTGACAAAATAAAGCAGTTCTCAGTTTTGTCTCTATGGTTTGTTTCCTCTTCATGTAGCCCTAGGCACAGACTGTGGAAAAGCACTTTCATTGAGATTGGTTGCCAAGCTTCTAAGAAATAACGAGTTTCCGAAATACCAGCAAATATTTCTTCACCCAATCTTGATGATACTTGGTGGTAGTGATCAGTACACAAATCCCACTTGCCTCACCAAATTTTGTTCTTCTAGGTTGAAGCGTTCGTCTACAGTAGCAGTTTTATATTTAGGTTTCTCTCTGTTCTCTCCTATATAGATAGATGAATTTTGAACTCTAAATCCAATGTGGTTTGCAGTAGCTCTTTGAAACTTGACAAAATAAAGGATTTCTCAGATTTGTCTCTATGGTTTGTTTCCTCTTCAAGTCGCCCTAGGCACAGACTGTGGAAAAGCACTTTCATTGAGAGGGTTTGCCAAGCTTCTAAGAAATAACGAGTTCCCGAAATACCAGCAAATATTTTTTCACCCAATCTTGATGATACGTGATGGTAATGAAAAGTACACAAATCCCACTTGGCTCACCAAATTTTGTTTTGCTACGTTGAAGCCTTCGTTTACAGTAGCAGTTTTTATTTTCAGGTTTCACTCTGTTCTCTCCTATATAGATAGATGAATTTGGAAATCTAAATCCAACATGCTTTGTAGTAGCTCTTTGAAACTTGGCAAAATAAAGGAGTTCTCAGTTTTGTCTCTATGGTTTGTTTCCTTTTAAAGTAGCCCTAGGCACAGACTGTGGAAAGCACTTTCATTGAGATGGGTTGTCAAGCTTCTAAGAAACAACGAGTTTCCGAAATACCAGCAAATTTTTTTTTCAACCAATCTTGATGATACTTGGTGGTAATGATCAGTACACAAATCCCACTTGGCTTACCAAATTTTGTTCTTCTAGGTTGAAGCGTTCGTGTACAGTAGCAGTTTTTATATTTAGGTTTCCCTCTGTTCTCTCCTATACAGATAGATGAATTTGGAACTCTAAATCCAACATGGTTTGTAGTAGCGCTTTGAAACTTGACAAAATAAAGGAGTTCTCAGTTTTGTCTCTATGGTTTGTTTCCTCTTCAAGTAGCCCTAAGCACAGACTGTGGAAAGCACTTTAATTGAGAGGTTTTCCTAAGCTTCTACGAAATAACGAGTTTCCGAAATACCAGCAAATATTTTTTCACCCAATCTTGATAATACTTGGTGGTAATGATCAGTACACAAATCCCACTTGGCTCCCCAAATTTTGTTCTTCTAGGTTGAAGCGTTCGTCTACAGTAGCAGGTTTTATATTTAGGTTTCCCTCTGTTCTCTCCCATATAGATAGATGAATTTGGAACTCTAAATCCAACATGGTTTGTAGTAGCTCTTTGAAACTTGACAAAATACAGGAGTTCTCAGTTTTGTCGCTATGGTTTGTTTCCTCTTCAAGTAGCCCTAGGCACAGACTGTGGAAAAGCAATTTCATTGAGAGGGGTTGCCAAGCTTCTAAGAAATAACGAGTTTCCGAAATACCAGCAAATATTTTTTCACCCAATCTTGATGATACTTGTTGCTAATGATCAGTACACAAATCCCACTTGGCTCACCAAATTTAGTTCTTCTAGGTTGAAGCGTTCGTGTACAGTAGCAGATTTTATATTTAGGTTTCCCTCTGTTCTCTCCTATATAGATAGATGAATTTGGAACTCGAAATTCAACATGGTTTGTAGTAGCTCTTTGAAACTTGACAAAATAAAGGAGTTCTCAGTTTTGTCTCTATGGTTTGTTTCCTCTTCAAGTAGCCCTAGGCACAGACTGTGGAAAAACACTTTCATTGAGAGGGGTTGCCAAGCTTCTAAGAAATAACGAGTTTCCGAAATACCAGCAAATATTTTTTCATCCAATCTTGATGATACGTGATGGTAATGAAAAGTACACAAATCCCACTTGGCTCACCAAATTTTGTTTTGCTACGTTGAAGCCTTCGTTTACAGTAGCAGTTTTTATTTTCAGGTTTCACTCTGTTCTCTCCTATATAGATAGATGAATTTGGAAATCTAAATCCAACATGCTTTGTAGTAGCTCTTTGGAACTTGGCAAAATAAAGGAGTTCTCAGTTTTGTCTCTATGGTTTGTTTCCTTTTAAAGTAGCCCTAGGCACAGCCTGTGGAAAGCACTTTCATTGAGATGGGTTGTCAAGCTTCTAAGAAATAACGAGTTTCCGAAATACCAGCAAATATTTTTCACACAATCTTGTTGATACTTGGTGGTAATGATCAGTACACAAATCCCACTTGGCTCACCAAATTTTGTTTTTCTAGGTTGAAGCGTTCGTCTACAGTAGCAGTTTTTATATTTAGGTTTCTCTCTGTTCTCTCCTATAGAGATAGATGAATTTGGAACTCTAAATCCAACATGGTTTGTAGTCGCTCTTTGAACCTTGACAAAATAAAGGAGTTCTCAGATTTGTCTCTATGGTTTGTTTCCTCTTCAAGTAGCCCTAGGCACAGACTGTGGAAAAACACTTTCATTGAGAGGGTTTGCCAAGCTTCTAAGAAATAACGAGTTTCCGAAATACCAGCAAATATTTTTTCACCCAATCTTGATGATACGTGATGGTAATGAAAAGTACACAAATCAAACTTGGCTTACCAAATTTAGTTCTTCTAGGTTGAAGCGTTCGTGTACAGTAGCAGTATTTATATTTAGGTTTCCCTCTGTTCTCTCCTATATAGATAGATGAATTTTTAACTCTAAATCCAACATGGTTTGTAGTAGCTCTTTGAAACTTGGCAAAATAAAGGAGTTCTCAGTTTTGTCTCTATGGTTTGTTTCCTTTTAAAGTAGCCCTAGGCACAGACTGTGGAAAGCACTTTCATTGAAATGGGTTGTCAAGCTTCTAAGAAATAACGAGTTTCCGAAATACCAGCAAATATTTTTCACACAATCTTGTTGATACTTGGTGGTAATGATCAGTACACAAATCCCACTTGGCTCACCAAATTTTGTTCTTCTAGGTTGAAGCGTTCGTCTATAGTAGCAGTTTTTATATTTAGGTTTCTCTCTGTTCTCTCCTATATAGATAGATGAATTTGGAACTCTAAATCCAACATGGTTTGTAGTAGCGCTTTGAAACTTGACAAAATAAAGGAGTTCTCAGTTTTGTCTCTATGGTTTGTTTCCTCTTAAAATAGTCCTAGGCACAGACTGTGGAAAGCACTTTCATTGAGATTGGTTGCCAAGCTTCTAAGAAATAACGAGTTTCCGAAATACCAGCAAATATTTCTTCACCCAATCTTGATGATACTTGGTGGTAGTGATCAGTACACAAATCCCACTTGGCTCACCAAATTTTGTTCTTCTAGGTTGAAGCGTTCGTCTACAGTAGCAGTTTTATATTTAGGTTTCTCTCTGTTCTCTCCTATATAGATAGATGAATTTGGAACTCTAAATCCAACGTGGTTTGCAGTAGCTCTGTGAAACTTGACAAAATATGGAGTTCTCAGATTTGTCTCTATGGTTTGTTTCCTCTTCAAGTAGCCCTAGGCACAGACTGTGGAAAAGCACTTTCATTGAGAGTGTTTGCCATGCTTCTAAGAAATAACGAGTTTCCGAAATACCAGCAAATATTTTTTCACCCAATCTTGATGATACTTGGTGGTAATGATCAGTACACAAATCCCACTTGGCTTACCAAATTTTGTTCTTCTAGGTTGAAGCGTTCGTCTACAGTAGCAGTTTTTATATTTAGGTTTCCCTCTGTTCTCTACCATATAGATAGATGAGTTTAGAACTCTAAATCCAACATGCTTTGTAGTAGCTCCTTGAAACTTGACAAAATAAAGGAGTTCTCAGTTTTGTCTCTATGGTTTGTTTCCTCTTCAAGTAGCCCTAGGCACAGACTGTGGAAAAACACTTTCATTGAGAGGGGTTGCCAAGCTTCTAAGAAATAACGAGTTTCCGAAATACCAGCAAATATTTTTTCACCCAATCTTGATGATACGTGGTGGTAATGAAAAGTACACAAATCCCACTTGGCTCACCAAATTTTGTTTTGCTACGTTGAAGCCTACGTTTACAATAGCAGTTTTTATTTTCAGGTTTCACTCTGTTCTCTCCTATATAGATAGATGAATTTGGAACTCTAAATCCAACATGGTTTGTAGTAGCTCTTTGAAACTTGACAAAATAAAGGAGTTCTCAGATTTGTCTCTATGGTTTGTTTCCTCTTCAAGTAGCCCTAGGCACAGACTGTGGAAAAGCACTTTCATTGAAAGAGATTGCAAATGTTCCAAGAAATTACGAGTTTCCGAAATACCAGCAAATATTTTTTCACCCTATCTTGATGATACGTGGTGGTAATGAGAAGTACACAAATCCCACTTGGCTTACCAAATTTTGTTCTTCTAGGTTGAAGCATTCGTCTACAGTAGCAGTTTTTATATTTAGGTTTCCCTCTGTTCTCTCCTATATAGATAGATGAATTTGGAACTCTAAATCCAACATGGTTTGTAGTAGCTCTTTGAAACTTGACAAAATAAAGGAGTTCTCAGTTTTCTCTCTATGGTTTGTTTCCTCTTCAAGTAGCCCTAGGCACAGACTGTGGAAAGCACTTTCATTGAGAGGGGTTGCCAAGCTTCTAAGAAATAACGAGTTTCCAAAATACCAGCAAATATTTTTTCACCCAATCTTGATGATACCTGGTGGTAATGATCAGTACACAAATTCCACTTGGCTCACCAAATTTTGTTCTTCTAGGTTGAAGCGTTCGTCTACAGAAGCAGTTTTTATATTTAGGTTTCTCTCTGTTCTCTCCTATATAGATAGATGAATTTCGAACTCTAAATCCAACATGGTTTGTAGTAGCTCTTTGAAACTTGACATAATAAAGGAGTTCCCAGTTTTGTCTCAATGGTTTGTTTCCTCTTCAAGTAGCCCTAGGCACAGACCTTGGAAAAGCACTTTTATTGAGAGGGGTTGCCAAGCTTCTAAGAAATAACGAGTTTCCGAAATACCAGCAAATATTTCTTCACCCAATCTTGATGATACTTGGTGGTAATAATCAGTACACAAATCCCACTTGGCTTACCAAATTTTGTTCTTCTAGCTTGAAGCGTTCGTCTACAGTAGCAGTTTTATATTTAAGTTTCCCTCTGTTCTCTCCTATATAGATAGATGAATTTGGAACTCTAAATCCAACATGGTTTGTAGTAGCTCTTTGAAACTTGACAAAATAAAGGAGTTCTCAGTTTTGTCTCTATGGTTTGTTTCCTCTTAAAGTAGCCCTCGGCACAGACTGTGGAAAGCACTTTCATTAAGATTGGTTGCCAAGCTTCTAAGAAATAACGAGTTTCCGAAATACCAGCAAATATTTCTTCACCCAATCTTGATGATACTTGGTGGTAGTGATCAGTACACAAATCCCACTTGCCTCACCAAATTTTGTTCTTCTAGGTTGAAGCGTTCTTCTACAGTAGCAGTTTTTATATTTAGGTTTCTCTCTGTTCTCTCCTATATAGATAGATGAATTTTAACTCTAAATCCAACATGGTTTGTAGTAGCTCTTTGAAACTTGAGAAAATAAAGGAGTTCTCAGATTTGTCTCTATGGTTTGTTTCCTCTTCAAGTAGCCCTAGGCACAGACTGTGGAAAAGCAATTTCATTGAGAGGGGTTGCCAAGCTACTAAGAAATAACGAGTTTCCGAAATACCTGCAAATATTTTTTGACCCAATCTTGATGATACTTGGTGGTAATGATCAGTACACAAATCCCACTTGGCTTACCAAATTTTGTTCTTCTAGGTTGAAGCGTTCGTCTACAGTAGCAGTTTTTATATTTAGGTTTCCCTCTGTTCTCTCCCATATAGATAGATGAATTTGGAACTCTAAATAAAACATGGTTTGTATTAGCTCTTTGAAACTTGGCAAATAAAGGAGTTCTCAGTTTTGTCTCTATGGTTTGTTTCCTTTTAAGGTAGCCCTAGGCACAGACTGTGGAAAGCACTTTCATTGAGATTAGTGCCAAGCTTCTAAGAAATAACGAGTTTCCGAAATGCCAGCAAATATTTTTCACCCAATCTTGATGATACTTGGTGGTAGTGATCAGTACACAAATCCCACTTGCCTCACCAAATTTTGTTCTTCTAGGTTGAAGCGTTCGTCTACAGTAGCAGTTTTTATATTTATTTTTCTCTCTGTTCTCTCCTATATAGATAAATGAATTTGGAACTCTAAATCCAACATGGTTTGTAGTAGCTCTTTGAAACTTGATAAAATAAAGGAGGTCTCAGATTTGTCTCTATGGTTTGTTTCCTTTTCAAGTAGCCCTAGGCACAGACTGTGGAAAATCACTTTCATTGGGAGGGGTTCCCAAGCTTCTAAGAAACAACGAGTTTCCGAAATACCAGCAAATTTTTTTTTCAACCAATCTTGATGATACTTGGTGGTAATGATCAGTACAAAAATCCCACTTGGCTTACCAAATTTTGTTCTTCTAGGTTGAAGCGTTCGTGTACAGTAGCAGTTTTTATATTTAGGTTTCCCTCTGTTCTCTCCTATACAGATAGATGAATTTGGAACTCTAAATCCAACATGGTTTGTAGTAGCTCTTTGAAACTTGACAAAATAAAGGAGTTCTCAGATTTGTCTCTATGGTTTGTTTCCTCTTCAAGTCGCCCTAGGCACAGACTGTGGAAAAGCACTTTCATTGAGAGGGTTTGCCAAGCTTCTAAGAAATAACGAGTTCCCGAAATACCAGCAAATATTTTTTCACCCAATCTTGATGATACGTGATGGTAATGAGAAGTACACAAATCCCACTTGGCTCATCAAATTTTGTTTTGCTACGTTGAAGCCTTCGTTTACAGTAGCAGTTTTTATTTTCAGGTTTCACTCTGTTCTCTCCTATATAGATAGATGAATTTTTAAATCTAAATCCAACATGCTTTGTAGTAGCTCATTGAAACTTGTCAAAATAAAGGAGTTCTCAGTTTTGTCTCTATGGTTTGTTTCCTTTTAAAGTAGCCCTAGGCACAGACTGTGGAAAGCACTTTCATTGAGATGGGTTCTCAAGCTTCTAAGAAATAACGAGTTTCCAAATACCAGCGAATTTTTTTCACACAATCTTGATAATACTGGGTGGTAATGATCAGTACACAAATCCCACTTGGCTCCCCAAATTTTGTTCTTCTAGGTTGAAGCGTTCGTCTACAGTAGCAGGTTTTATATTTAGGTTTCCCTCTGTTCTCTCCCATATAGATAGATGAATTTGGAACTCTAAATCCAACATGGTTTGCAGTAGCTCTTTGAAACTTGACAAAATACATTAGTTCTCAGTTTTGTCGCTATGGTTTGTTTCCTCTTCAAGTAGCCCTAGGCACAGACTGTGGAAAAGCAATTTCATTGAGAGGGGTTGCCAAGCTTCTAAGAAATAACGAGTTTCCGAAATACCAGCAAATATTTTTTCACCCAATCTTGATGATACTTGTTGCTAATGATCAGTACACAAATCCCACTTGGCTCACCAAATTTAGTTCTTCTAGGTTGAAGCGTTCGTGTACAGTAGCAGATTTTATATTTAGTTTTCCCTCTGTTCTCTCCTATATAGATAGATGAATTTGGAACTCTAAATCCAACATGGTTTGTAGTTGCTCTTTGAAACTTGACAAAATAAAGGAGTTCTCAGTTTTGTCTCTATGGTTTGTTTCCTCTTCACGTAGCCATAGGCACAGACTGTCTAATAGCACTTTCATTGAGAGGGGTTCCCAAGCTTCTAAGAAATAACAAGTTTCCAAAATACCAGCAAATATTTTTTCACCCAATTTTGATGATACTTGGTGGTCATGATCAGTACACAAATCCCACTTGGCTCACCAAATTTTGTTCTTCTAGGTTGAAGCGTTCGTCTACAGTAGCAGTTTTTATATTTAGGTTTCATTCTGTTCTCTCATATATAGATAGATGAATTTGGAACTCTAAATCCAACATGGTTTGTAGTAGCTCTTTGAAACTTGACAAAATAAAGGAGTTCTCAGTTTTGTCTCTATGGTTTGTTTCCTCTTCAAGTAGCCCTAGGCACAGACTGTGGTAAAGCACTTTCATTGAGAGGGGTTGCCAAGCTTCTAAGAAATTTAGATTTTCCGAAACACCAGCAAATATTTTTACACCCAATCTTGATGATACTTGTTGCTAATGATCAGTACAAAAATCCCACTTGGCTCACCAAATTTTGTTCTTCTAGGTTGAAGCGTTCGTCTACAGTAGCAGTTTTTATATTTAGGTTTCCCTCTGTTCTCTCCTATATAGAAAGATGAATTTGGAACTCTAAATCCAACATGGTTTGTAGTAGCTCTTTGAAACTTGACAAAATAAAGGAGTTCTCAGTTTTGTCTCTATGATTTGTTTCCTCTTCAAGTAGACCTAGGCACAGACTGTGGAAAGCACTTTCATTGAGAGGGGTTGCCAAGCTTCTAAGAAATAACGAGTTTCCGAAATACCAGCAAATATTTTTTCACCCAATCTTGATGATACTTGGTGGTAATGATTAGTACACAAATCCCACTTGGCTTACCAAATTTTGTTCTTCTATGTTGAAGCGTTCCTCTACAGTAGCAGTTTTTATATTTAAGTTTCCCTCTGTTCTCTCCTATATAGATAGATGAATATGGAACTCTAAATCCAACATGGTTTGTAGTAGCTCTTTGAAACTTGACAAAATATAGGAGTTCTCAGATATGTCTCTCTGCTTTCTTTCCTCTTCAAGTAGCCCTAGGCACAGACTGTGGAAAAGCAATTTCATTGAGAGGGGTTGCCAAGCTTCTAAGAAATAACGAGTTTCCGAAATACCAGCAAATATTTTTTCACCCAATCTTGATGATACTTGTTGCTAATGATCAGTACACATATCCCACTTTGCTCACCAAATTTATTTCTTCTAGGTTGAAGCGTTCGTGTACAGTAGCAGTTTTTATATTTAGGTTTCCCTCTGTTCTCTCCTATACAGATAGATGAATTTGGAACTCTAAATCCAACATGGTTTGTAGTAGCTTTTTGAAACTTGACAAAATAAAGGAGTTCTCAGTTTTGTCTCTATGGTTTGTTTCCTCTTAAAGTAGCCCTAGGCACAGACTGTGGAAAAGCACTTTCATTGAGAGGGGTTCCCAAACTTCTAAGAAATAACGAGTTTCCGATATACCAGCAAATATTTTTTCACCCAATCTTGATGATACTTGGTGGTAATGATCACTACTAAAATCCCACTGGCTCACCAAATTTTGTTCTTCTAGGTTGAAGCGTTCGTCTACAGTAGCAGTTTTTATATTTAGGTTTCCCTCTGTTCTCTCCTATATAGATAGATGAATTTGGAACTCTAAATCCAACATGGTTTGGAGTAGCTCTTTGAAACTTGACAAAATAAAGGAATTCTCAGTTTTGTCTCTAAGGTTTGTTTCCTCTTAAAGTAGCCCTAGGCACAGACTGTGGAAAGCACTTTCATTGAGATGGGTTGCCAAGCTTCTAAGAAATAACAAGTTTCCGAAATACCAGCAAATATTTTTTGACACAATCTTGTTGATACTTGGTGGTAATGATCACTATACAAATCCCACTTGGCTCACCAAATTTTTGTCTTCTAGGTTGAAGCGTTCGTCTACAGTAGCAGTTTTTATATTTGGTTTCTCTCTGTTCTCTCCTATATAGATAGATGAATTTGGAACTCTAAATCCAACATGGTTTGTAGTAGCTCTTTGAAACTTGAGAAAATAAAGCAATTCTCAGATTTTTCTCTATGGTTTGTTTCCTCTTCACGTAGCCATAGGCACAGACTGTGGAAAAGCACTTTCATTGAGAGGGGTTCCCAAGCTTCTAAGAAATAACAAGTTCCAAATACCAGCAAATATTTTTTCACCCAATCTTGATGATACTTGTTGCTAATGATCAGTACACATATCCCACTTTGCTCACCAAATTTATTTCTTCTAGGTTGAAGCGTTCGTGTACAGTAGCAGTTTTTATATTTAGGTTTCCCTCTGTTCTCTCCTATAACAGATAGATGAATTTGGAACTCTAAATCCAACATGGTTTGTAGTAGCTCTTTGAAACTTGACAAAATAAAGGAGTTCTCAGTTTTGTCTCTATGGTTTGTTTCCGCTTCAAGTAGCCCTAGGCACAGACTGTGGAAAAGCACTTTCATTGAGAGGGGTTCCCAAGCTTCTAAGAAATAACGAGTTTCCGAAATACCAGCAAATATTTTTTCACCCCAAATCTTGATGACACTTGGTGGTAATGATCAGTACACAAATCCCACTTGGCTCACCAAATTTTGTTCTTCTTAGGTTGAAGCGTTCGTCTACAGTAGCAGTTTTATATTTAGGTTTCTCTCTGTTCTCTCCTATATAGATAGATGAGTTTGGAACTCTAAATCCAACATGGTTTGTAGTAGCTCTTTGAAACTTGACAAAATAAGGAATTCTCAGTTTTGTCTCTATGGTTTGTTTCCTCTTAAAGTAGCCCTAGGCACAGACTGTGGAAAGCACTTTCATTGAGATGGGTTGTCAAGCTTCTAAGAAATAACAAGTTTCCGAAATACCAGCAAATATTTTTTGACACAATCTTGTTGATACTTGGTGGTAATTGATCACTATACAAATCCCACTTGGCTCACAAAATTTTTGTCTTCTAGGTTGAAGCGTTCGTCTACAGTAGCAGTTTTTATATTTAGGTTTCTCTCTGTTCTCTCCTATATAGATAGATGAATTTGAAACTCTAAATCCAACATGGTTTGTAGTAGCTCTTTGAAACTTGACAAAATAAGCAATTCTCAGATTTTTCTCTATGGTTTGTTTAATCTTCAAGTAGCCCTAGGCACAGACTGTGGAAAAGCACTTTCATTGAGAGGGGTTCCCAAGCTTCTAAGAAATAACAAGTTTCCGAAATACCAGCAATATTTTTCACCCAATCTTGATGACACTTGGTGGTAATGATCAGTACACAATTCCCACTTGGCTCACCAAATTTTGTTCTTCTAGGTTGAAGCGTTCGTCTACAGTAGCAGTTTTTATATTTAGGTTTCTCTCTGTTCTCTCATATATAGATAGATGAATTTGGAACTCTAAATCCAACATGGTTTGTAGTAGCTCTTTGAAACTTGACCAAATAAAGGAGTTCTCAGTTTTGTCGCTATGGTTTGTTTCCTCTTCAAGTAGCCCTAGGCACAGACTGTGGAAAAGCACTTTCATTGACAGGGGTTGCCAATCTTCTAAGAAATAACGAGTTTCCGAAATACCAGCAAATATTTTTTCACCCAATCTTGATGATACTTGTTGCTAATGATCAGTACACATATCCAACTTTGCTCACCAAATTTAGTTCTTCTAGGTTGAAGCGTTTGTCTACAGTAGCAGTTTTTATATTTAGGTTTCCTCTCTCTTTCTCCCATATAGATAGATAAATTTGGAAACTCTAAATCCAACTGTTTTGTAGTAGCTCTTTGAAACTTGACAAAATAAAGGAGTTCTCAGTTTTGTCTCTATGGTTTGTTTCCTCTTCAAGTAGCCCTAGGCACAGACTGTGGAAAAGCACTTTCACTGAGAGGGGTTGCCAAGTCTTCTAAGGAAATTACGAGTTTCCGAAATACCAGCAAATATTTTTCACCAATCTTGATGATACTTTGGTGCTAATGATCAGTACACAAATCCCACTTGGCTCACCAAATTTGTTCTTCTAGGTTGAAGCGTTCGTCTACAGTAGGAGTTTTTATATTTAGTTTCCCTCTGTTCTCTCCTATATAAAAAGATGAATTTGGAACTCTAAATCCAACATGGTTTGTAGTAACTCCTTGAAACTTGACAAAATAAAGGAGTTCTCAGTTTTGTCATAATGGTTTGTTTCCTCTCCAAGTAGCCCCAGGCACAGACTGTGGAAAAGCACTTTCATTGAGAGGGGTTGCCAAGCTTCTAAGAAATAACGAGTTTCCGAAATACCAGCAAATATTTTTTCACCCAATCTTGATGATACTTGGTGCTATTGATCAGTACACAAATCCCACTTGGCTCACCAAATTTTGTTCTTCTAGGTTGAAGCGTTCGACTTCAGTAGCAGTTTTTATATTTAGGTTTCCCTCTCTTCTCTCCTATATAGATAGATGAATTGGAACTCTAAATCCAACATGGTTTGTAGTAGCTCTTTGAAACTTGACAAAATAACGTAGTTCTCAGTTTTGTCTCTATGGTTTGTTTCCTCTTAAAGTAGCCCTAGGCACAGACGGTGGAAAGCACTTTCATTGAGATGGGTTGCCAAGATTCTAAGAAATAACGAGTTTCCGAAATACCAGCAAATATTTTTTCACCCAATCTTGATGATACTTGGTGTTAATGATCAGTACACAAATCCCACTTGGCTTACCATATTTTGTTCTTCTAGGTTGAAGCGTTCGTCTACAGTAGCAGTTTATATATTTAAGTTTTCCTCTGTTCTCACCTATATAGATAGATGAATTTTTTAACTCTAAATCCAACATGGTTTGTAGTAGCTCTTTGAAACTTGACAAAATAAAGGAGTTCTCAGTTTTGTCTCTATGGTTTGTTTCCTCTTCAAGTAGCCCTAGGCACAGACTGTGGAAAAGCACTTTCATTGAGAGGCGTTGCCAAGCTTCTAAGAAATAACGAGTTTCCTAAATACCAGCAAATATTATTTCACCCAACCTTGATGATACTTGTTGCTAATGATCAGTACACATATCCCACTTGGCTCACCAAATTTAGTTCTTCTAGGTTGAAGCGTTCGTCTACAGTAGCAGATTTTATATTTAGGTTTCCCTCTGTTCTCTCCCATATAGATAGATAAATTTGGAACTCTAAATCCAACATGGTTTGTAGTAGCTCTTTGAAACTTGACAAAATAAAGGAGTTCTCAGTTTGTCTCTATGGTTTGTTTCCTCTTCAAGTAGCCCTAGGCACAGACTGTGGAAAAGCACTTTCATTGAGAGGGGTTGCAAGCTTCTAAGTAATTACGAGTTTCCGAAATACCAGCAAATATTATTTCACCCAATCTTGATGATACTTGGTGCTAATGATCAGTACACAAATCCCACTTGGCTCACCAAATTTTGTTCTTCTAGGTTGAAGCGTTCGTCTACAGTAGGAGTTTTTATATTTAGGTTTCCCTCTGTTCTCTCCTATATAGAAAGATGAATTTGGAACTCTAAATCCAACATGGTTTGTAGTAGCTCTTTGAAACTTGACAAAATAAAGGAGTTCTCAGTTTTGTCCTCTACGGTTTGTTTCCTCTTCAAGTAGCCCCAGGCACAGACTGTGGTAAAGCACTTTCATTGAGAGGGGTTCCCAAGCTTCTAAGAAATAACGATTTTCCGAAATACCAGCAAATATTTTTTCACCCAATCTTGATGATACTTGGTGGTAATGATCAGTACACAAATCCCACTTGGCTCACCAAATTTTGTTCTTCTAGGTTGAAGCGTTCGTCTACAGTAGCAGTTTTTATATTTAGGTTTCCCTCTGTTCTCTTTTATATAGATAGATGAATTTGGAACTCTAAATCCAACATGGTTTGTAGTAGCTCTTTGAAACTTTACAAAATTATGGAGTTCTCAGATTTGCCTCTATGGTTTGTTTCCTCTTCAAGTAGCCCTAGGCACAGACTGTGGAATACCACTTTCATTGAGAGGGGTTGCCAAGCTTCTAAGAAATAACGAGTTTCCGAAATACCAGCAAATATTTTTTCACCCAATCTTGATGATACTTGGTGGTAA
>NW_027510617.1:0-32247 GCF_048772815.1 Callospermophilus lateralis
CACAATCAATAACTTAGACTTATCTGACATATACAGAATATTTCAACCTGCCCCAAGTGCATACACTTTCCTCTAGCAGCACATGGATCCTTCTCTAAAATAGACCATACAATGTGCCACAAAGCAACTCTTAGCAAATACAAAATGCTAGAGATACTAGCATGCATTTTATTGGATCATAAAGGTATGAACTTGGAAATCAACCGCAAAATAAAAAACAAAATTTTCTCCATCACTTGGAGCCTAAACAATATGCTACTTACAGAAGAAATCAAGGAGGAGATTAAAAAATTCTTAGAAGTAAATGAGAACATAGACACAACATATCAAAATCTTTGGGACACTATGAAAGAAATACTAAAAGGAAAATTTATTGCATGGACTTTATTTCTTAAAAAAAAAGTCAAAAAATATATGACCTCACCCTACATATCAAAGCCCTAGGAAAAGAAGAACAAATCAGTAGCAAAAGCAAAAGAAGACAAGAAATAATTAAAATTAGAGCTGGAATCAATGAAATCAAAATTAAAGGAACAATTGAAAAATTGACAAAACAAAAAGTTGGTTCTTTGAAAAAATAAATAAAATTGATAGACCCTTAGCCACGCTAATGAAGAGAAGAGAGAGCTCAAATTACCAGCATAATTGATGAAAAAGGTAATATCACAACTGACACTACAGAAATACAGAGGAATATTAGAAATTATTTTGAAATCTTAAACTCCAATAAAATCGAAGGCATTGAAGGCATTAACAGATTTCTTAAGTCATATGATCTGCCCAGATTGAGTCAGGATGATATAAACAATTTAACAGACCAATATCAAGTGAGAAAATAAAAGACGCCATCAGAGGCTTACCAACCACGAAAAGCCCAGGACCGGATGTTTACACAGGTGAGTTCTACAAGTCCTATAAAGAAGAACTAATACCAACACTCTTCAATGTATTTCAGGATATAGCAAAATAGGCAGTCATTCCAAACTCATTTTATGACGCCAATATCTCCCTGATCCCCAAAGCAGGCAAAGACACTTCAAAAAAGAAATCTTTAGACCAATATGTCTAATGAACATAGATGCAAATTTCTCAATAAAATTCTGGCAAATCTAATGCAAAAACATATCAAAAAATTTGTGCACCATGATCATGTGGGATTCATCCCAGGGATGCAAGTTTGGTTCAACATACAGAAATCAAAAAAATATAACTCACCACATCAATAGACTTAAAGATAAAAATCATATGGTCACCGCAATAGACACAGAAAAAGCATTTGACAAAATGCAACATCCAGTTAAGTTCAAAACACTAGAAAAACTAGGGATAAAAGGAACATATCTCAACGTTTTAAAGGCTATCTATGCTAAACCTCAGGCCAACATCATTCTAAACAGACAAAAATTGAATGCATTCCCTCTAAAATCTGGAACAAGACAGGAATGCCCTCTCTCACCATTTCCATTCAACATAGTTCTTGAAACATTGGCCAGAGCAATTAGACAGATGAAAGAAATTGAAGGAATACACATAGAAAAAGAAGAACTTAAATTAGCACTATTTGCTGACAATATGATTCTATACCTAGAAGACCCCCAAACCTCCACCAGAAAATTTCTAGAACTAGTAATTGAATTCATCAAATAGCAGTATTTAAAATCAAAACCCATAAATCAAAGGCATTTCTGTATATCAGTGACAAATCCTCTGAGAAGGAAATGAGGAAAACTACCCCATTCACAATAACCTAAAAAATAAGATAATTGGGAATCAACTTAACAAAAGAGGTGAAAGATCTGTATAATAAAAACTACAGAAGCCTAAAGAGAGAAATCAAAGAAGACCTTAGAAGATGGAAAGATCTACCTTGTTCTTGGTTAGGCAGAATTAATATTATCAAAATGACTATACTACCCAAAGCACTATACATGTTTAATGCATTTTTCACCAAAATTCCAATGGCATTCCTCATAGAAATAGAAAAAGCAATCATGAAATTCATATGGAAAAATAAGAGACTCAGAATAGCTAAAGTAATCCTTAGCAGGATAAGTGAAGCAGGTGGCATCACTATACCAGACCTTAAACTATACTACAGAGCAATAGTATCAAAAACAGCATGCAATTAACACCAAATCAGACTTGTAGACCAATGATAGAGAATAGAGGACACAGAGAGTAACCCCCCAAAATTACAATTATGTTATATTAAAAAAGGTGCCAAAAACATGCACTGGAGAAAAGAGAGCATCTTCAAAAATGGTACTAGGAAAACTGGAAACCCATATGCAAAAATATGAAATTAAACCCTTATCTTTTACCTGCACAAGACTAAACTCAAAATGGATCAAGAACCTAGGAATGAAACCTGAAGCTCTGTGCCTAATAGAATAAAAAGGTAGGCCCTAATCTTCATCATGGGGGATTAGGCCCAATTTCCTTAATAAGACTCCTATAGCACAAAAATTAAAAGCAAGAATCAATATATAGAATAGAATCAAACAAAAAAGTTTCTTGAAGCAAAAGAAACAATCTGTGAGGTGAACAGAGAGCTTACATCCTGGGACCAAATTTTTACCCCTCACACATCAGATGGAGCACTAATCTCTAGGATATATAAAGAACTCAAAAACCTAAGTACAAAAAACAAAACAACAACAACAACAAAAAACTCAAAAAACTCAATCAACACATGGGCCAAGGAATTGAAAAAACACTTCTCAGAAGAGGATATACAATCAATTAACAAATATATTTTAAAAATGCTCATCATCTACTGCAATTAGAGAAATGCAAATCAAAACTACTTTAAGTTTGGGCTGGACATGTGGCTCAAGTGGTAGCACGCTCGCCTGGCATGCTTGCGGCCTGGATTCGATCCTCAGCACCACAAACAAAAAAAAGATGTTGTGTCCACTGAAAACTTATATATATATATATATACACTCATTCTCTCTCTCTCTCTCTCTCTCTCTCTCTCTCTCTCTCTCTCTCTTCTCCCTCTCTCTAAAAAAACAAATCTAAGTTATTATCTCACTCCAGTCAGAATGACAGCTATTATGAAGACAAACAACAAAAATGTTGGCGAGGATGTGGAGAAAAATCTACACTCGTACATACCTGGTTGGACTGCAAATTGGTGCAGCCAATATGGAAAGCAGTATGGAGATTATTTGGAAATGTGGGAATGGAACCACCATTTGACTCAGGTATCCCTTCTCCTTGGACTATACCCAAAGGAATTAAAAACAGCATACAACAGGGACACAGCCACATCAATGTTTATAGCAGCACAATTCACAATAGCTGAACAGTGGAGCCAACCTAGATGCCCTTCAGTGGATGAAAGGATTTAAAAATGTGGCACATATACACAATAGAATTTTATTCAGCAATAAGAGAGAATAAAATCATGGCACTTGCAGGTAAATGAATGGCGTTGGAGAAGATAATGCTAAGTGAAATTAGCCAATCCACACACACACAAAAAAAATGCCAAATGTTTTCTCTGATACAAGGAGGCTGACTCATAGTGGGGTAGGGAGGGGGAGCATGGGATGATTAGATGAATTCTACATAGGAAAGAGGAGTGGGAGGTAAAGGGAGGGTCAGGGGATTAGAAACGATGGTGGAATGTGATGGACATCATTATTCAAAGTACATGTATGAAGACTTGAATTGGGGGTCAACATACTTTATATGCAACCTGAGATATGAAAAAAATGTGGTATATATGTGGGATAAGAATTGTAATGCAAAAAAACCCCAGAAAGTATTTGTGTTAAGGCATGAATTAGTGTGAACATACTTAATATACAAAGGTATGAAAAATTGTGCTCTATATGTGTAATAAGAATTGTAATGCATTCCACTGTTGTATACGTAAATATATAAAATCAATAAAAATTCATATGCCATTCAGTCACTACAGAGCCCTTCCAGGGGCAGGAGTTGCAATTTTTTAAAAAATTTCTTCTCATATAAGAAGTATTAGAAGATTGTGCCATGAGAGAGAAACTTAAAAAGTTTTAAAAGTAATGCATACACAATGCTGCAACACTATTTTTTAAAAGATGGATACTTGATTTTAAATTATTGAACCTGTATTTTATACCTCCTTCTTAGAATTTGAGAACAAGATACAATCATTCTGTGTCACATTACTAGGCAAACTGTTGAAGTACTGTTTTAAATCTCCCTGTATATAAAATTATCATGAAAGATGTAAAACCCATAATTTTCTGTTTGCTGTATGCATGTAATGAAATTGTAGATAGAAGTGTATTGCATTAAAAAATGAAAAAAACTAGACACTTTTACTATACAAGACTGCTGATGAAGAAATGTGTTCGTGTGTGTGTGTGTGTGTGTGTATTTGTGTGTGTGTGTGTGTGTGTGTGCGAAGAAGATATCACGGGGACAAATGAGTTGTGGCTTTGAATTAAATGATGTGTGCCACATGACCTCAATGAAAATTTGACAAATTTGATATTGTAAAAAAATTGATAACTGTTCTAATATCTGAGTAGTAAGTTTTTAAAAAGTTTTTAACAACATGTAATCATGGACTAATTTTGGTTGTTACAGTCATCAATGTCAACCCAAAAAATTCAGAGGTAAAAATTATGTGTGATCAAAACACCGGTTGACAGACAAACTTAGAGCTTTATTCTATTCAGAGAAGGCAGATGCATTGGAAATCTTTATTTTTTTAATTCTGAAGATAATTGTATACCTATCAAAGTTTTTAAAAATATGATTTTTTAATTTCCATTCTGGACAACAGTGGTCAGCAGAATCATCGGTTGTCACCTTCATGGTGACCTCTCCATCACCTTGTCTCACTTGAACTGTTTTAATTTTATGCTCTGCAGTAGTCAATTATTTGTATTCAGCTAGTTCTCCTTTAATGTGCCACTGCTCTGTCTTTGTGTTACACATTCTGTTGTTTTGATTTATTTACAATACATGCTGTGCCATTATGATTTTAACATTGTTGTGTTTGTTGAATAACTTGTAATACTTAAATACTTGAGGTCACAGTGAAAAACCATACCAGTATTACTTTCAGCTCCATTTCAAATATATTTATTTGATACCAGTATTTCTTTCAGCTCCAATTCAAATATAATTAACCTAAATATTTTGGATTTTTATCAAAGGTCTTTCATGAGGAAAGTAAATTTATGAAATAATATGTGTAACATATATGAGTAATGTTGGCTTAGAACAAATTTTGAAAACTTAGTTGGCAAAGTATCAGATCACCTGAAAAGAGGCATGAATTTTGAAATCTGAATGCCTTGGTTTTCAGTATTATCATTTTTTTTCATATATATATATATATATATATATATATATATATATATATATATGATATATATTAATTATCAATGGACATTTATTTATTTATATGAGGTGCTGAGAATGAAACCCAGTGCCTCACATATGCGAGGCGAGTGCTCTACCATTGAGCTACAACCCAACACCATCATTCTTTTTAAAAAAAAAAATACTTTTAGTTGTAAATGGACTCAATGCCTTTATATGTTTGGTTTATTGTGTGTGGTGCTTAGAATCAAACCCATGGCCTCACATGTGTGAGGTAAGTACTCTACTACTTAGCCACATCCCCAGTCCCTGTATTATCATTCTTTATTGAATTTATTTCTTATTAAAGTATATAGATTTTAAGACATTTTTTACAGTATTATGTAACTTTTAGCATGGTTAGATTAGAGTGATGCTCATATGTTACCATAGAACAGACAATTATATTTGGTCTAGACTTTATTATATCAGTAGTTTTCATGCACTATATATATACAGCAAGCAACCTATTTCCAATAAGAAACATGTCAGTTAATGTATTTAAAGCCATTGTAACAAGTTTGTAATGTATGTTTTCCAACTTGTTTTATATGTATGTGATACATTACAAAAAATATTGTTCTTAATTGAAAAAAGGATATAAAATGTAAAACCACAATTTTTCATAAATGAATATTGCCAATTGTTTCCCAGCCCTTTCTTATGTTGGGTGTTTTGACTTGAGATTCAGTTACCTAATTAATGGATAAATTAATTAAACACTTATGAAATTTAGTTGGGATTTAATTTAGCTTGTAATTTAATTATTTGATTCTTTATTGCATCCATTCACCCACATCAATTATTTTGTGAATATTATAATACCAATCTAAAAAACAACCAAAAAAGCAAACTGAGGGATATGGGAGGAGAGGAGTAATGGTGATAGAAGTTACCAGGTATAATCTTTGTAATTCATCAAGATCTGCCTAAGGAACATATTCGTCTTTTAGTGTGTGTGTTGTTAAAATTTGTTTTAATTAGTTAAACATGACAGTACAATGATTTTGAGATATCATATTTTTTAATAAGATGGGGTATAATTTCTCATTTTTCTGAGTGTACAGGTTGCAGAATCACATTGGTCATACAGTCATGAATATGCATACAGCTATACTAATGTCTGTTTTATTCAGCTGACCTTCCTTACCCTCCTTAACATCCCTTCCCCTCCCATCAGTTCTCTCTACCCAATCTAATGTGACACACTTCTTTCTTTTCCCTCACATCATCATACATGTATTCTGTATAACGATGAGGGTCTCCTTCCATCTTCCGTGCAATTCCACTTCTCCCTCACTTTCCCCCCCCACCTCTCTTCCCAAGTGTGTTTTATTATACAGAATGAATTTTAAAAGCAACTGTTACCATTAAATATAATTTAATAGAAAAATTTGACATGAAATACTAATATTAAAATTATTAAACAAAGAACATATAAGTGTGCAAATTCCATATAATATAGACAGTTATGTCATTGGAAATGAAAAACAAGCTCCTGCTCCGAGTCTTACAGGTTAATTTCAGCTGCTGTGCACTGCAGGTATCATCTCTCCTGTGTTCCAGGGCCAAAGTCTCTGCTCTCCCTGGTGTCCTATGGGGTCTATAAAACAGAACAAGGTAAAAAGGTCACTTGGGATGAGTTGCTGGCCACAGAGAGTGGCCAGGACCACAATTGTCCTCAGGAAATGCAAGATGAACTTGGACCCTGATCTCTCCTGGGGTCTGGGCAAGGAGCACTTAGACTGGTATGCTGCCCTAAGCTGAGGGTGTTGTCTGTGGGAAGAGTGTCTATGAATGTCCTCAGAAGGAAATTCTCATGGATATTCACCTTCAGAACCTTCTGATGCTGCTTTCCTAGAGAGTGAACATGAGGCAATGGGAAGAGTTCTCTAGGACATCTGGGTGTAAAGGATGAGTAGCATACATCTGGAATCCTGAAGAGCAGCATCTGTGATGACACAGGGTGGAGCAATGACCCTGGCTCCTGCAGCCCTACCCTCTGTAGGGCCATTCCTCAGAGAGCTTCCTGCACTAAATTGTACCTTCCCTTGCATGGCCATGTTCACATGCAACTACAGAATCTTCAGTGCTCTAATTGATTCTGATGGATTGCAAAAAAGTGCAACAAAGAAACTTGAAAAAGCAAAGGAGAATATGTGGACTGATTTGACCTCTGCTCTCCTTCCCATTCTTTCCAGCCTCACATTTATTCTTCCTAAACTGCTTTATCACCTTTGCTGCATTAAGCCCATATATTGAATCAGGAGAGGGCCCCTGGAAACAGTTCATGTTAAGGGACCTACATTCCAATTGCGTAATCGTGACCTAGGAAAGGAAGGATACATTCATGCGTGCTCAGAGCCAGCAAAGTCCGAACCCAGCTATTCAGTGGTCAGTAAACCAGAACCAGATTGTTTGTGTCTCATGTATCAGGCAACAACTCAGTATTTCTGATGCTCCCTACAACTCAAACTCAGTATATGGGTATGCAGTATTACTCAGCATGATTCAGTGGTGTTGCTTGTGGTAAAAAAAAAGTAGGGAAAGACTAAGAATGTTAGTGCAGAGAGATTTAACAGACATTGAAGGTCCAAGGACCTCAAAGATCTGGATGAGGAAAGCACCTTTAGAAAAGTCATAAAATGTGGGAAAGATGAAACATGGAAAATCTACAGAGTTTTTACATAAGAAAGAATAATTAAGAGAAACCAATAGGAAATCAATTACTTGCAGATTTCTTGTCCTTTTGTCCTCCTCCTCATCCTCTGAATCACTTTCTATGTTTTCTTTGTGGACTATTGCCGTGATGGTCATGATGTGGCCTTAAAAAAAGGAAAGGCAGAGTTAAATTCAAGGTGAGAACTTAAGTTGCTCCTGCTCCTGGTGTTCTAGAATGCACAGTCAAAGCTCTCCATTCTTCCTCTTGTCTGCATTCCTGTCTCCTGGTCTCCATCACCTCACCTCTGCAATGAGAAATGGATCTAGCATCCCAAGAGCTCTTTTCCACCAGTTCACATTCTGCCATTGTACTTGGTAGGGATTCTGTGTCATCCTGTTCTTCCAAGAGACAGCCACAGTCTTCCTGATTTTCTGGACTTAGGCCTCTTAAATACAAGCAAATTCAGATTTTCCCTAGTCCAAGTGCTTGGGAATTAGACAAAGACTGGAGGTTAGAAACATGTTCACGGAGGAACTTCTCCCCACTCTTTTACAGGAGAACACAGTGGCCTGTCCAGGGTGCACAGAAACAATTTTCTTTAAGTTGCCCACATTTGGGAGTTCATTTTCGACCAGAAATAGACAAAACACAGAAGAGAAAGTGCTGCTTGAAAAAGATAACATTCAGAGGGGAATTGTGACTTCTTACTCACTACTTATCACTAGTGAGAGCTTCAATTACAGGTTTGCAAAGGGCTGTAAGAAAGTATTTCCCACTAGATTCTTTCCCTTGTGGGTCAAACCTAAAGTGCAGATCTTATTTCTTTCATGCACAATGCCAAAAAATAATCAATAATGAAAGTCAGACTACTTGATGCTTATTAGAGGCAAATTTAGGACAGAATGGGACTTAACATGGAAGATTGTGTTTCCCTTTCAAAGCAAACGTTGTCTTCTTATGAACAGAATGTCAGAAGGTCTACTAACCCTTCTTTTTATGAAAATAATACATATTTCTGTTTTCTCAATTTTATTCCCATTCCTTATTTCCCACATGAGTAGGTGAACTCAAATCTTACCATGAAACCTTTTCCATTTTGTCATACCCCAAGTGATGTTCCTACCTGCAGGCTCTCCCTCGTCACAGCTTGAATCATAATCTTTGCTCCATGTCCAACCTTTAGAGACACAGACATCATTAACTGAGTTACTTAAGATTGACTGATTCTTTCTTCTACACAACTAAGCTTATGATGGTTGCTAGGGTTGGATGTTTTTTATCCCACACTGGATTGTGTGATTGAGGCTTGGTGCTCAGTATGGCCACAAGGAGATTTGTGAAATCTGTGTGAGGAAGGGTCTGCTTGGAGGTGGTGAGGACATTTGACGGTATGAGAGTCAGAAGTAAGAATACAGATTTCTCAAACCCTTGTTAGATCCTGTTATATAAGAAGAGCAAATGAATCAACTGATCCCTGCGGGCTTTGTGTCTTGCCATGTGATGTCTTTCTACTGCACCTGCATCCCTGCAGACACCACCAATCAAGCAATGCAGCTAAGAGGGTATTCACTAAAGAAAAGTGTTTGCTAGTGCCATGCTCTTGTACCTGCAGAACTGTAAGCTAAACACACCCACCTGTATAATTTATTCAGTTTCTGGGTTTCATTATTGGAAAGAAAAATATAGTGATACTAATATTAATAGTCAGGATCATCTACATATCTGTTCTGGATTCTCAGACCCTCTCTGGCTTCTGGGGAGTCAGAGGCCTCAAACAGGATGCTGCAAACAATTGCAAACCTTCTAATGAGAGAGTGGAGCTGTAAGGAGTCAAATTTTAAATACTTTCTTCCATTGGGACATTATCCCTTTCTCGTTGAAAAAGAGCAAGCTGACATGCAAACTGTGATGCCAACAGTTTCAGGAATATAAACTCACAGAACATACACTGTGCCATCATCAGAGCAGCGGTCCAGAAGAGAATGGGAATGTCCTCTGCTTTATCCACATGGGTCTACTGGCCACTTTGAAAGTTTCGTATAAAAATTAAAATTAAATTAAAAATACTGTTATTTTGGATGGCCAGGACCAGGAGTTCAAAGATGAAGCAGACAAGAATTTCCTTCCCCCGGGTTTCCGTGGACAGCAGTTTGCTAGCATGTTCTCACTCCTCATACTCCTCATTTATAAGTAGACTGTGGAGTCAGTTTGCTAGAATGTTATCACTCCTCATACTCCTCATTTATAAGTAGACTGTGGAGTCAGTTTGCTAGCATGTTCTCACTACTCATACTCCTCATTTATAAGTAGACTGTGGGGTCATGCAAAAGTGAAAAGTGCCAGGAACTCTCTGAGGGCCTGAGGAATCGACATAAAGAAAGTCAACATTAAGATCCAGATGGCTCCCCTCAAATTCAAGCACATCCCAACTAGAGCTCATAAGAAATGTGTGTGAAAAGCTTGGACACAATGCTATCTTAACTTCCCTACTGATTCTGCCTGGTCCTGGTCAGATCTCTTGTGGATACCTGGTTCATTGTAGAGCCCCACAAACTGAACAAGTGGGATCTTAGCACAGAGTTGCATTTATCAAATGATGTCGTGGACTAAGATTAAGACACTCTGCACAGGGAGGAGTTCTAGGATGAGAAGAAATGATGACCACAGTGGTTCTACCCTCACAGTGACCAGTCAGAGTCAGTATCCATGTATATATGAATAGAAGGACCTAGACAGTACTTCAGACTGACAGTATGAAGACTTTTCATATATACTGTCATTGTGATATTCTGCAGGCCACACATGGGGCAGCACAGACCCAAACAAGGGATCAGACACCACTGCTGTGCTGAGCTGGACCTTCAATAGAGCCCAGCTTTTGCTCTGTAACTAGATGAGCTGCAATTGTGCTGATCAGGCCCCATGAAAATCCATCCAGTTAAAACATGTTTTTACAAAGTAGTGTCTACAAAAAGACCCAATAAGGTATTTTTCAGTGTCAGTTGGCACATGCAAAGTAAGCCTTTCCTTAGCTAAAGTAATCTCTGGTCTTTGAATCTCCTCTGTCTCAGATGTCCACCATAAGTGAGCATAGTGCATTGGTGGACCTGAGAGTCACTGTTAAGGATTGGCCCTGTCCAGAAACTTGTGCCTAGAATGGGGATTGGAACATGAATTCTGACACCTCTCACAAAAAAATGTATATGAACTTGAAAATTTTTCATGAGTGAAGTGTTCTGAACAATTACATGCACTGATTAAATCTAGGACCTACTGACACGTGAGGTTTGCTATTAAATGAAGTTGCTACAGTTGCAGTGACAGAAATGAAGTGGAGCTTTTTCTTTATAAAGTGTCGTGAAAATTTTCTGGGTTTTGATGGGATATGTTTTGTATGTTAATTGAGGTATTGGTGTGAAATGAACTGCACACATGGAAAGTTTACAGTTTGATCTATTTACACATATACAACATCATGATCTAATGGAGATGGCTTTTTCTGTTTAAACATGTGGACATTGGCATCTTGGCATGTATATATCTAGAGAAACAGACAAATATGCAAAAACGAACACAAAGTCACACTCAGAATCATGTTGCAAGAATGCACACAGAGATACATGTATAAAATTCTCATTGACCTAACCACATTGCTCAACTCACAAAGGTGCTTCAAGGAAATATGCAGAATGGACATAGATTTATTTTAATCAATTTAGACAACAAACCCCTCACTTCTCATTCTCATGGAGGTAGTGGAATCACTGAGTCTCTGCACTCAAATGGATGGAAGACTCTCTGACCCTTGGCATCATCTACATTTTGCAACAGGAAGAGAGTGAGCCCAGGATATATACCAATTATGGATCCTCTTGAATCCTCCTGTGAATAGAGAAAAGGAGTCACTATGACGATCAAGCCATGCTCTGACCTGTGTGCACAAGGCTTTTGTTTACTTGGTGACATTCGAATATCCAATGAGAATGTGGGCAAATCAAGGGAACAGATAGCAAATGTACTCTCACCAAATGACACAAGCTTTTCTAGGGGATTTGTGTCACAGGTCTATATTAGGTGATAATTAAGGAATTTGATGGCCAGGAGGGAAAACCATAGCCAGGCACAAAGCTTGTTATCATACAGTGTGTAGTTTATACTGTTTCTTGTTAATGTTGCCTTCAGTGAGGTCTCATTTGGCAACAGACACCCCAATGAGAATCTGCACAGTCAGGAAATTGTGTAGGTCATCTCCAAGAAACCATATCATATTACAAGAGAAAGAGAAACTAAAGAGCAACACTAGATTTCAGAGGAAGATAAGCAACCTTACCATGGCTTTTGATGGGGTCTCTCGACTCATGAGTTCTCCAGGAATGAACTCCACCATGTCATTTGGATGAACTAGGAGGATGCAGAATAATGATTAGTATACTGATTTAATGCTTATGAATAGTTCAGGCCATTTCTTGATATGGACTTCAGTGAAAATATACAGCAAAGATAAGAACAAGAATGAGAGATGGCTGCGAATAGAGTGTATCACACCCAGTGTACCGCATCACTGCACAGATGAATACAGGGTTAGAACGACAAAAAGCTATCTTGTTAGGAATTTCTAGCAAAATTGGGGTGCACCGAAACTTAGGGGAAGGATTCTATCATCGAGGACCGGTTACTGAGTCTGAAACGTGAGCCAACAGTGCGACCAGAGATCCAGGCTGACTGATCCGCCGCCCGCCCTGCGGCCCACCCCGCGGCTACAGACAGTGGTGTGCTGCCGAGAAGCGACCAGCAAGCAGAGAGAAACGGCGCTACGGAATCTGTGGAGTCCTCCCGGCTTTGCCCTCACTGAACTCTGGGCTGAGTTTGGGGTTTGAGATTGAAGAAGGAAGCAGTCCAGTTCTATCCCCAACAATGGAAAATCCATCAAGGAAGGCAGCGGACACCATCTTGAAGAGCTGACTTCACCATCGCCAGGTTCCGACAGATTGCAACAATAAAACAGCATGAACAACCTGACTACATATAACTTATCAAATGCAAATAGATGAATTCTACGAATAGGTCTATACTCCACCTAAGCCCTTATCTACCCCCAAGTACTCCTGTCTATTCTCTTGGTAATATCCGCGTGCATTTGCGTGACACCCCAAAGAAGCTAACATATGCTAACCTCCATACAAGCAAATCACCCGACCTTAACAAAATCCTAAGTCCAAACCTCAGTTCTCTATACACCATCAAAATCTGAAGGATTTAATAAAACCAATGAATTTACCTTAAATCACAATTAAATCCAACATCTCTAAACATCATCTCCGAACACAAAGGAGAGATAGTGGAACTATAAAAACCAAAACAAATTTAAAGGAGAAATCAGAAACACAGCAGTCAAAGAGAGTTGGAAAGTAACATGAGCACCGTGAAAAAACAAGGGAAAAAAAAGAGTAGAAACAATGCAGGACAACTTAAATACAAAAGAGAAGCTAGAGGCACCAGAAAATTGGAGGGAGAAAGAAGTCAAGGCATACCTAATTAAGATGGAATGGAATCTCAGAGAAGAGTTTATACAGCAAGTTCAAACAATGAAAGTATATTTTGAAAATGAATTAAATAAGCAAATTCAAATGTCAAAGAACGAGCTCTATCACGAAATAGAGATTTCAAAAAAAAAAAAAAAAAACAGTACCCTAGAAATGCAGGAAACAATAAAGCAAATTAAAAATTCAAACGACAATATTACAAATAGACTAGATCAAGCAGAAGCCAGAAAATCAGATAATGAAGACAATGTTTATCAACTTGAAAAGAATATAGTCAACACAGAAATGATGCTTAAAAGACACGAGCAATCTATCCAAGAGAAATGGGATGTCATAAAAAAACCAAACGTGAGAGTCATTGGGATAGAAGAAGGCATAGAGGTTCAAACCAAAGGAATGAACAATCTATTGAATGAAATAGTCCTAGAAAATTTTCCAGATATGAACGATGGAATGGATTGCCAAATCCTGGAAGCCTGCAGGACCCCAAATCTTCAAAACCGTAATAGACCAACTCCAAGACACATAATTATGAAGATATTCAACATACAGAAGAAGGAGAGAATATTAAAAGCTACGAGAGAAAGGAGCCATATTACATTCAGGGGTAAACAAATTAGGTAAACGGCTGATATTTCATCACAAACGTTGAAAGCGAGAAGATCCTTGAGAAACGTATTTCAACTGCTAAAAAATAATGGATTCCAACCAAGAATACTGTATCCAGCAAAATTTAGCTTCAGATTTGAGAATGAAACTAAAATATAACTAAAATATAACAGTTTCTCCTAACACAAAGGAGAGATAGTGGAAGTATAAAAACCAAAAAAAATTAAAGGAGAAAACAGAAACACAGCAGTGAAACAGAGTTGGAAAGTAACTTGAGCACCATAAAAAAAAACAAGTGGAAAAAGGAACACAAACAATGCAGGACAACTTAAATACAAAGAAGAACCTAAAGGCACCAGAAAAATGGATGGAGAAAGAAGTCAAGGCATACCTAATTCAGATGGAATGTAATCTTAGAGAAGAGTTTAGACAGCAAGTTCAAACAATGAACATATATTTTGAAAACGAATTAATTAAGAAAATTCAAATGTCAAAGAATGCGCTCTATCACGAAATAGAGATTTAGAAAAAAACAAACAAACAGTAATCCTAAAAATGCAAGAAACCATAAACCAAATTAAAAACTCAAACGAGAAAATTACAAATAGACTAGATCAAGTAGAAGCCAGACATCAGATAATGAAGACAAAGTTTATCAACTTGAAAAGATTATAGTCAACACAGAAAGGATGCTTAAAAGACATGAGCAATCTATCAAAGATATATATGATGTCATAAAAAAACCAAACCTGAGAGTCATTGGAATAGAAGAAGGCATAAAGCATCAAACCAATGGAATGAACAATTTATTGAATGAAATAACCCAAGAAAAATTCCCAGATATTAAAGGTGGAATGGATGGACAAATCCTGGAAGCCTACAGGACCCCGGACATTCAAAACCATAATAAACCAACTCCAAGACACCTAATTATGAAGATATCCAACATAGAAACAAGGAGAGAATATTAAAAGCTATGAGAGAAAGGAGGCAGATTACACTCAGGGGTAAACCAATTAGGTTAATGGCTGATTTTTCATCACAGATGTTGAAAGCAAGAAGATCCTGGAACAACATATTTCCAACGATAAAAAATAATGGATTCCAACCAAGAATTCTGTATCCAGTATTGATAATGAAATTAAAATATTTCATGATAAATAAAAGTTAAAAGAATTCGCAGCCAGAAAACCAGCACTGCATGGCATCTTGAGCAAAACACTACAAGAAGAGAAATTGAAAAACAGCTAGACAAACTAACAGTGGAAAATAACTCAGTAAAAGAAAGGAAAAAAAATAACCAAAAGAAAATACTACCCATATAAAAATAAATAAATAAACAAGCACGACGGGTAGTACTAACCATATTTCAATAGTAACCTTAAACGTTAATGGTTTAAATTCCCCGATTAAGAGACATAGGCTAATAACCTGGATTAAAAAGCCAAATCCAACAATATGCTGCCTTCAGGAGACTCATCTGATAGGAAAAGACATACACAGACTGAAGGTGAAAGGTTGGGAAAAATCATACTACTCACATAGTCCCCCGAAGCAAGCAGGAGTGGCCATACTCAAATCGAATAAAATCAACTTCAAACCTAAGTTAATCAAAAGAGATAAAGAAGGACACTACATACTATTAAAAGGAACCATCCATCAACCAGACATAACAATTATCAATATATATGCACCAAACAATTGTGCTGAAACATTCATAAAACAAACTCTCCTCAAGTTCAAGAGTCAAATAGACCACCACACAATAATTATGGGTGACTTCAACACACCGCTTTCTCCATTTGACAGATCCTCCAGACAAAAGCTGAATAAAGAAACTATAGAACTCAATAACACAATCAATAACCTAGACTTAACCGACATATATAGAATATATCAACCATCATCAAGTGGATACACGTTCTTCTCAACAGCACATGGGTCCTTCTCAAAGATAGACCATATATTATGCCATAGGACAACTAATAGTAAATATAAAGGTGTGGAGATAATACCATGAAACTTATCTGATTACAATGGAATGAAACTGGTTATCAATTATAAAAGAAAGATGGAAAAATCATACGTCTCATGGAAAATGAACAATATGTTACTGAATGATCAATGGGTTACAAAAGACATAAAGGAGTAAATCAAAAAATTCTTCGAGATGAATGGAAATACAGACACAACATATTGGAATCTATGAGACAAAATGAAAGCAGTTTTAAGAGGGAAATTCATTTCCTGGAGGTAATTCCTCAAAAAATGAAAAAAAAACCAACAAATAAATGAGCTCACACTTCATCTCAACGCCCTAGAAAAGGAATAGCAAAACCAAAGCAAATGTAGTAGAAGGCAAGAAATATTTAAAGTCAGAGCGGAAATCAAAGAAATTGAAACAAAAAAAAACATTAAAAATTGATAAAACAAAAAGTTATTTCTTTGAAAAAAATAGTTCGACAGACCCTTAGCCATGCTAATGAAGAGAAGATGAGAAGGATCTCAAATTACTAACATACGGGATGAAAAAGGCAATATCACAACGGACACTACAGAAATACAGAGGATAATTCGAAATTATTTTGAAACCCTATATTCCAATAAAATAGAAGATAGCAAAGATATTGATAAATTTCTTAAGTCATATGATTTGCCCAGATTGAGTCAGCAAGATACACACAATTTAAACAGACCAATAACAAAGGAGAAAATTGAAGAAGCCAGGAAAATACTACCAACCAAGAAAAGCCCTGGACGACATGGATATACGGCAGAGTTTTACAAAACGTTCAAAGAAGAATTAATACCAATACTTTTCAAGTCATTTTAAGAAACAGAAAAAGAAGGAGCTGTTCCAAATTCATTGCATGAGGCCAACATCACCTTGATCCCAAAACCAGATAAAGACACTTCAAAGAAAGAAAACTACAGACCAATATCTCTAATGAACTTAGATGCAAAAATCCTCAAAAAAATTCTTTTGAATCGAATACAAAAGCATATAAAAAAAATTATGCACCATGATCAAGTAGGATTCCTCCCCAGGACGCAAGGCTGGTTCAATATACAGAAATCAATAAATGTTATTCACCACATAAATAGATTTAACCATAAGAACCACATGATCATCTCGATAGATGCAGAAAAAGCATTCGACAAAGTTCAGCATCCGTTTATATTCAAAACACTAGAAAAACTAGGGATAACAGGAACTTACCTCAACATTGTAAAAGCTATATATGCTAAGCCTCAGTCTAGCATCATTCTGAATGGAGAAAAACTGAAGGCATTCCCTCTAAAATCTGGAACAAGACAGGGATGCCCTCCCTCACCACTTCTATTCAATTTAGTCCTCAAAATACTAGCCAGAGCAATTAGACAGACAAAAGAACTTAACGGCATAAAAATAGGAAAAGAAAAAATTAAATTATCACCATAAGCGGATGATATGATAATATATCTAACAGACCAAAAAGGGTCTACAAAGAAACTACTAGAGCTTATAAGTGAATTTAGCAAAGTGGAAGGATATAAAATCAACACGCATAAATCAAAGGCATTCCTGTATATCAGCGACAAATCTTCTGAAATGGAAATTAGGACAACAACCCCATTCACAATAACCTCAAAAAAAAAAAAGTAAAATACTTGGGAACCAATCTAACAAAAGAGGTGAAAGATTAATACAATGAAAACTACAGAACCCTAGGGAGAAAAATAGAAAAAGACCTTAGAAGATGGGAAAATATACCATATTCATGGATAGAAAGAACCAACATCATCAAAATGGCAATATTACCCCAAGTTCTCTGTAGGTTTAATGCAATGCCAATCGAAATCCCAACAGCATTTCTAGTAGAAATAGATAAAACAATCATGAAATTCAAATGGAAAAATAAAAGACCCAGAATAGCAAAAGCAATTCTAAACAGGAAGTGTGAATCAGGAGGTATAGTGATACCAGATTTCAAACTGTACTACAGAGCAATAGTAACAAAAACAGCATGGTACTGGTACCAAAACAGGCGGGTGGACCAATGGTACAAATTAGAGGACACAGAGACGAATCCACAAAATTACAACTTTCTTATATTTGATAAAGGGGATAAAAGCATGCAATGGAGGAAGGATAGCATCTTCAACAAATGGTGCTGGGAAAACTGAAAATCCATATGCAAAAAAATGAAACTGAATCCCTTTCTCTCACCATGCACAAAAGTTAACTCAAAATCGATCAAAGAGCTTCATATCAAACCAGAGACTCTGCGCCTGATAGAAGAAAAAGTTGGTTACAATCTACATATTGTGGGATCGGGCTCCAAATTCCTTAATAGGACACCCATAGCACAGAGTTAATAACTAGGATCAACAAATGGGACTTACTTAAACTAAAAAGTTTTTTTCTCAGCAAGAGAAACAATAAGAGAGGTAAATAGGGAGCCTACATCCTGGTAACAAATTTTTGATAGAGCACTAATATCCAGAGTATACAAAGAACTCAAAGAATTAAACAATAAGATAACAAATCACCCAATCAACAAATGGTCCAAAACCTGAACAGACACTTCTCAGAGGAGGACTTACAATCAACCAACAAGTATATGAAAAAAAATGTTCACCATTTCTAGCAGTCAGAGAAATGCAAATCAAAACCACCCTAAGATACCATCTCACTCCAGTAAGATTAGCAGCCATTATGAAGGCAAACAACAACAAGTGCTGGAGAGGTTGTGGGGAAAAGGGTACTCTTGTACATTGCTGTTGGGACTGCAAAATGGTGCGGCCAATTTGGAAAGCAGTATGGAGATTCTTGGGAAAGCTGGGAATGGAACCACCATTTGACCCAGCTATTGCCCTTCTCGGACTGTTCCCTGAAGACCTTAAAAGAGCATACTACAGGGATACTGCCACAACGATGTTCATAGCAGCACAATTCACAATAGCTAGACTGTGGAACCAACCCAGATGCCCTTCAATAAATGAATGGATAAAAATGTTGCATTTATACACCATGCAGTATTACGCAGCACTAAAAAATGACAAATTCATGGAATTGGCAGGGAAATTGATGGCACTAGAGCAGATTATGCTTAGTGAAGCTAGCCAATCCCTTAAGAAAATACCAAATGTCTTCTTTGATATAATGAGAGCAACTAAGAACAGAGCAGGAAGGAAGAGCAGGAAGAAAAGATTAACATTAAACAGATACATGAGGTGGGAGGTAAAGGGAGAGTAAAGAGAAATTGCATGGTGATTGAGGGAGACCCTCATTGTTATACAAAATTACATATAACAGGTTGTGAGTGGAATGGGAAAATAAACAAGGAGAGATGAATTGCAGGAGATGGGTAGAGAGCGAAGATGGGAGGGGACGGGGGGTAGTAGACGATAGGAAAAGTTGCAGAATACAACAGTTACTAATTAGGCATTATGTAAAAATGTGGATGTGAAACCAATGTGATTCTGCAATCTGTATTTGGGGTAAAATTGGGAGTTCATAACCAACTTGAATCTAATGTATGAAATAGGATATGTCAAGAGCATTGTAATGTTTTGAACAACCAATAAAAAAGAGGATACTGATGGCTCTCCTCAAAGTCAAGCACATCCCACCTAGAGCTCATAAGAAATGTGTGTGAAAAGCTTGGACACAATGCTAACTTCTTCACTTCCCTACTGATTCTGGCTGGTCCTGGTCAGATCCCAAGTGGATACCTGGTTCATTGTAGAGCCCCAAATGCTGAACAAGTGAGATCTTAGCACACAGTTGCAATTATCAAAAGATGTCATGTACTAAGTTGAAGACACTCTGCCCAGGAAGAAGTTCAGGGATGAGAAGGAATGATGACCACAGTGGTTCTACCCTCACAGTGACTAGTCAGTGTCAGTATCCATGTATGTATAAATAGAAGGAACCAGAGAGCATTTGGGACTGACATTATGAAGACCTATCATATATAATGTCAATGTGATATCCTGCAGGCCACACAGGGGGCCGCACAGACCTAAACTAGGGATCGGACAGCACTGCTGTGCTGAGCTGGATCTTCACGACAGGCCACCTTTTGCTGTGTAACTGGATGAGCTGCAATTGTCCTGATCAGGCCCCATGAAAATCCATCCAGTGAAAACAGGTTTCTACAAAGTAGTGTCTACAAAAAAAACCAATAAGGTAGCTTTCAGTGTCAGTTGGAACATGCAAAGTAAGACCTTCCTTAGCTACAGTAATGTCTGGCCTGTGCATCTCCTCTGTCTCAGATGCCCACCATAAGTGAGCATAGTTCATTGGTGGACCTGAGGGTCATTGTTAAGGATTGACCCTGTCCAGAAACTTGAGCCTAGAATGGGGATTGGAAGATGAATTCTGACACCTCTCACAAATAATGTATATGAACGTGAAAATTTTTCATGCGTGAAGTGTTGTGAACTATCACATGCACTGATTAAATATAAGACCTACTGACAGGTAAAGTTTGCTATTAAATGAAGTTGCTACTGGTGCAGTGACAGGATTGAAATGGAGTTTTTCCTTTATAGAGTGTCATGAAAATTTTCTGGGTTTTCATGGGATAAGTTTTGCATGTTAATTGTTGTATTGTTGTGGAATAAACTGCACATATGGAAGGTTTACAGTTTGATCTATTTACACATATACAAAATCATGATCTAATGGAGATGGCGTTTTTTTTGTTTAAACATATGGACGTTGGCCTCATGGCATGTATATATCTAGAGAAACAAACAAATGTGCAAAAACGAACACAAAGTCACACTCAGAATCATGTTGTGTGAATGCACACAAAGACACATGTATAAGACTCTCATTGACCTAACCACTTTGCACAACTAACATAGGTGCTTCAAGAAAATATGCAGAATGGCCATAGATATTTTTTAAATCAATTTAGACCACAAACCCCTCACTTCTCATTCTCAAGGAGGTAGTGGAATCACTGAGACTCTGCACTCAAAATGAAGGAACACTCTCTGACCCTTGGCATTATCTACATTTTCAAACAGGAAGAGAGTGAGCCCAGGATACATACCAATTATGGATCCTTTTGATTTCTCCTGTGAATACAGAAAAGGAGTCACTGTGAACATCAAGCCATGATTTGACCTGTGTGCACAAGTCTTTTGTTTATTGGTGACATTCAAATATTCAATGAGAATGTGTGCAAATCAAGAGAAGAGATAGCAAATGTACTCTCACCAAATGACAGAAGCTTTTCTAGGGTATTTGTGTCACAGGTCTATATTAGGTGATAATTAAGGAATTTGATGACCAGGATGGAAAATCATATCCAGGCACAAAGCTTGTTATTATACGGTGTGTAGTTTATACTGTTTCTTGTTATATTGCCTTCAGTGAGGTCTCATTTGGCAACAGACACCCTAATGAGAATCTGCACACTCAGGAAATTGTGTATGTCATCTCCAGGAAACCATATCATATTACAAGAGAAAGAGATACTAAAGAGCAATACTTGAATTTCAGAGGAAGATAAGCAACCTTACCATGGCTTCTGATGGGGCCTCTTGATCCATCCTTTCTCCAGGAATGAACTCCACCATGTCATTTGGGTGAACTAGGAGGATGCAGAATAATGATTAGTATACTGATTTAAGGCTTATGAATAGTTCAGAGCATTTCTTGATATGGACATCAGTGAAAATATACAGCAAATATAAGAACAAGAATGAGTGATGGCCGCAAATAGAATGCATCACACCCCATGTAACACATCACTGCACAGGTGAATACAGAGTTAGAACTACAAAAAGCTATCTTGTTAGGAATTTCCAGCTAAATTGGGGTGCACCGAAACCTAAAGGAAGGATTTCCATCACCGAGGACCGGTTACTGAGTCTCAAATGCGAGCCAACGGTGCGACCAGAGATTCAGGCTGACTGATTCGACGCCCGCCCTGAGGCCCGCCCTGTGGCTACAGATGGCGAGGTGCTGCCGAGAAGCGACCAGCAAGCAGAGAGAAACGGCACTATGGATTCTGTGGAGTCCTGCTGGCTGTGCCCTCTCTTAGCTCTGGGATGAGTTTGGGGTTTGAGATGAAGGAAGGAAGCGGTCCAGTTCTATCCCCCACAACTTAAAGTCCACCAATGAAGCCAGCGGGCAACATCTTGTAAAACTGACGTCACCAATGCCAGGTTATGACAGATTGCTACAATAAAACAGCATGAACAACCAGACTACATATAACTTACTAAATGCAAATAGATGAATACTACAAATAGGTGTATAGTCCACCCAAGCCCTTAACTACCCCCAAGTACTCCTGTCTATTCTCTTGTTAATATCCGACTGCATTTGAATAACCCCCCAAAGAAGCTAACGTATCCTAACCTCCATACAATCAAATCAACCGATCTTTACATAAAATCTTTAGTCCAAACCTTAGTTCTCTATATGCCATCAAAATCTGAAGGCCTTTAATGAAACCAATGAATTTACCTTATATCACAATTAAATCCAACATCTCGAAACATTTTCTCCTAACACAAAGGAGAGATAGTGGAAATATAAAAACCAAAACAAATTTAAAGGAGAAAACAGAAACACAGCAGTCAAATAGAGTTGGGAAGTAACTTGAGCACCATGAAAAAAACAAAGGGAAAAAGGAGCACAAACAATGCAGGACAACTTAAATACAAAGGAGAACCTACAGGCACCAGAAAAATGGACAGAGAAAGAAGTCAAGGCATACCTAACTCAGATGGAATGGAATCTTAGAGAAGACTTTAGACAGCAAGTTCAAACAATGAACATAAATTTTGAAAACGAATTAAATAAGCAAATTCAAATGTCAAAGAACGAGCTCTATCACGAAATAGAGATTTAGAAAATAAAAAAACAGTAATTTTAGAAATGCAGGAAAACATAAACCAAATTAAAAACTCAAACGATAATATTAAAAGGCAAAAGATTTATATGATCTGAAGAGAAACCAGAGTATAACAAACGAGAATATTACAAATAGACTAGATTAAGTAGAAGCCAGAACATCAGATAATGCAGACAAAGTTTATCAACTTGAAAAGAATATTGTCAACACAGAAAGGATGCTTAGAAGGCACGAGCAATCTATTCAAGAGACATGGGCTGTCATAAAAAAACCAACTCTGAGAGTCATTGGAATAGAAGAAGGCATAGAGCATCAAACTAAAGAAATGAACAATTTATTGAATGAAATAATCTTAGAAAACTTCCCAAATATGAAAGGTGGAATGGATTGGGAAGTCCTGGAAGCCTACAGGACCCCAAACATTCAAAACCATAATAGACCAACTCCAAGACACATAATTATGAAGATATCCAACATACAGAACAAAAAGGGAATATTAAAAGCTATGAGAGAAAGGAGGAAGATTTCATTCAGGGGTAAACCAATTAGGTTAACGGCTGATTTTTCATCACAGACGTTGAAAGCGAGAAGATCCTGGAACAACGTATTTCCAACGATAAAAAATATTGGATTTCAACCAAGAATACTGTATCCAGCAATATTAAGCTTCAGATTTGACAATGAAATTAAAATATTTCATGATAAATAAATGTTAAAAGAATTCACATCCAGAAAACCAGCACGGCATGGCATCTTGAGCAAAACACTACCAGAAGAGGAATTAAAAAACAGCACGCCAAACTAACAGTGGGAGGTAACTCAGTAAAGGGAAGGAAAAATAATAACCAAAAAGGAAAAACTATCCATATTAAAATAAATAAATAAACAAGCATGACCGGTAGTAGTAACCATATTTCAATAGTAACCTTAAACGTTAATGGCTTAAATTCCCCAATTAAGAAACATAGGCTAATAACCTGGATTAAAAAAAACAAATCCAACAATATGCTGCCTTCAGGAGACTCATCTGATAGGAAAAGACATACACAGACTGAAGGTGAAAGGTTGGGAAAAATCATACCACTCACATGGTCCCCCGAAGCAAGCAGGAGTGGCCATAGTCATATCGAATGAAATCAACTTCAAACCTAAGTTAATCAAAAGGGATAAAGAAGGACACTACATACTATTAAAAGATACCATCCACCAACAAGACATAACCATTATCAATATATATGCACCAAACAATGGTGCTGAAACATTCATAAATCAAACTCTCCTCAAGTTCAAGAGACAAATAGACCACAACACAATAATTATGGGTGACTTTGACACACCAATCTCTCCATTGGACAGATCTTCCAGACAAAAGCTGAATAAAGAAACTATAGAACTCAATAACACAATCAATAACCTAGACTTAACCGACATATATAGAATATATCAACCATCACCAAGTGCATACACGTTCTTCTCAACAGCACATGGATCCTTCTCAAAGATAGACCAAATATTATGCCATAGGGCAACTATTAGTAAATATAAAGGTGTGGAGATAATACCATGCAACTTATCTGATTGCAGTGGAATGAAACTGGATATCAATGATAAAAGAGGGATGGAAAAATCATACATCTTATGAAAAATGAACAATATGTTACTGAATGATCAATGGGTTACAAAAGTCATAAAGGAGTAAATCAAAAAATTCTTGGAGATGAATGGAAATACAGACACAACATATTGGAATCTATGGGACACAATGAAAGCAGTTTAAAGAGGGAAATTCTTTTCCTGGAGGTAATTCCTCAAAAAAATGAAAAAACCAACAAACAAATGAGCTCACACGTCATCTCAAAGCCCTAGAAAAGGAAGAGAAAAACAACAGCAAATGTAGTAGAAGGCAAGAAATAATAAAAATCCGAGCAGAAATCAATAAAATTGAACCAAAAAAACCATTAAAAATTGATAAAACAAAAAGTTGGTTCTTTGAAAAAATAAATAAGATCGACAGACCCTTAGCCAAGCTAACGAAGAGAAGAACAGAGAGAGTACAAATTACTAACGTACGGGATGAAAAAGGCAATATCACAATGGACACTACAGAAATACAGAAGATAATTAGAAATTATTTTGAAACCTTATATTCCAATAAAATAGAAGATAGCAAAGATATTGATAAATTTCTTAAGTCATATGATTTGCCCAGATTGTCAGGAAGATACACACAATTTAAACAGACCAATAATAAAAGAGGAAATTGAAGAAGCCATCAAAAGACTACCAACCACGAAAATCCCTGAATGACATGGATATACAGCAGAGTTTTACAAAACCTTCAAAGAAGAATTAATACCAATAGTATTCAAGTTATTTCAAGAAATAGAAAAAGAAGGAGCTCTTCCAAATTCATTCTATGAGGCCAACATCACCCTGAACCCGAAACAATACAAAGACACTTCAAAAATAGAAAACTACAAACCAAAATCTCTAATGAACTCAGATGCAAAAATCCTCAAAAAAATCTTGTGAATCGAATACAAAAGCATATAAAAAAAATTGTGCAGCATGATCAAGTAGGATTCATCCCCGGGATGCAAGGCTGGTTCAATATACAGAAATTAATAAATGTTATTCACCACATCAATAGATTTAACCATAAGAACCACATGATCATCTCAATAGATGCAGAAAAAGCATTCGACAAAGTTCAGCATCCGTTTACATTCAAAACACTAGAAAAACAAGGGATAACAGGAACATACCTCAACATTGTAAAAGCTATATATGCTAAGCCTCAGTCTAGCATCATTCTGAATGCAGAAAAACTGAAGGCATTCCCACTAAAATCTGGAACAAGACAGGGATGCCCTCCCTCACCACTTCTCTTCATTTTAGTCCTCGAAATACTAGCCAGAGCAATTAGACAGACAAAAGAAATTAATGGCTAAAAAATAGGAAAAGAAGAACTTAAATTATCACATATTCAGATGATATGATAATATATCTAACAGACGAAAAAGGTTGTACAAAGAAACTACTAGAGCTAATAAGTGAATTTAGCAATTTGGCAGGATATAAAATGAACACTCATAAATCAAAGGCATTCCTGTATATCAGTGACAAATCTTCTGCAATGGAAATGAGGACAACCACTGCATTCACAATATCCTCAATAAAAATAAAATACTTGGGAATCAATCTAACAAAAGAGGTGAAAATTTATACAATGAATACTACAGAAACCTAAAGAGAGAAATAGAAGAAGACATTAAAAAATGGAAAAACATACCCTGTTCATGGATAGGAAGAACTAACATCATCAAAATGACGATACTACAAAAAAGTTCTCTATACGTTTAATGCAATGCCAATCAAAATCCCAACAGCATTTCTTGTAGAAATAGATAAATCAATTATGAAATTCATATGGAAAAATAAAAGACGCAGAATAGCAAAAGCAATTCTAAGCAGGAAGTGTGAATCAGGAGGTATAGTGATACCAGATTTCAAACTGTACTGCAGAGCAATAGTAACAAAACCAGCATGTTACTGGTACCATAACAGGCAGGTGGACAAATGGTACAGATTAGAGGACACAGAGACGAATCCACAAAATTACAACTATCTTATATTTGATAAAGCGGATAAAAGCATGCAATGGAGGAGGGATAGCATCTTCAACAAATGGTGCTGGGAAAACTGAAAATCCATATGCAAAAAAATGAAACTGAATCCCGTTCTCTCACCATGCATAAAAGTTAACTCAAAATGGATCAAAGCCCTTGATATCAAATCAGAGACTCTGTGCCTTAAAGTGAAAAAGTTGGTTACAATCTACATATTGTGGGATCGGTCTCCAAATTCCTTAATAGGACACCCATAGCACAGAGTTAATAACTAGGATCAACAAATGGGACTTACTTAAACTAAAAAGTTTTTTCTCAGCAAGTGAAACAATAAGAGAGGTAAATAGGGAGCCTACATCCTGGTAACAAATTTTTACTCCTCACACTTCAGATAGAGCCCTAATATCCAGAGTATACAAAGAACTCAAAAAATTAAACAATAAGATAACAAATAACCCAATCAACAAATGGGTCAAAGATCTGAACAGACACTTCTCAGAGGAGGACATACAATCAATCAACATGTACATGAAAAAATGCTCACCATCTCTAACATTCAGAGAAATACAAATCAAAACAACCCTAAGATACCATCTCACTCCAGTAAGATTAGCAGCCACTCTGAAGGCAAACATCAACAAGTGCTGGAGAGGTTGTGGGGAAAAGGGTACTCTTGTACATTGCTGGTGGGACTGCAAATTGGTGCAGCCAATTTGGAAAGCAGTATGGAGATTCCTGAGAATGCTGGGAATGGAACCACCATTTGACCCAGCTATTGCCCTTCTCGGACTGTTCCCAGAGGACCTTAAAAGAGCATACTACAGGGATACTGCCACAACGATGCTCATAGCAGCACAATTCACAATAGCTAGACTGCGGAACCAACCCAGATGCCCTTCAATAGATGAATGGATTTAAAAAAGTGGCATTTATACACAATGGAGTATTATGCAGCACTAAAAATGACAAATTCATGGAATTGTCTGGGAAATGGATGGCATTAGAGCAGATTATGCTAAGCGAAGCTAGCCAATCCCTAAAAAAATCAAAGGCCAAATATCTTCTTTGTTATAATGAGTACAACTATGAACAGAGCAGGGAGGAAGAGCAGGAGGAAAAGATCAACTTTATACAGAGACATGAGGTGGGAGGGAAAGGATGAGAAAAGGGAAATTGCATGGAAATGGAAAGAGACCTTCATTGATATACAAAATTACATATTAGATAATTTAAGTTATGAACTCCCATTTTTACCCTGTATACAGATTGCAGAATCACATCAGTTACACTTCCGTTGATTTATATATTGCCATACTGGTGTCTGTTGTATTCTGCTGCCTTTCCTATCCTTACTATCCCACTTGATATCCCATATATCAAGAACTATGTAATGTTTTGAACAACCAACAATAAAAAAAAGATAATTTTAGGGGGAAGGGAATAAATTCCAGAGAAAGAATTAAATTACAACAGATGGGGTAGAGAGTGAAGATGAGAGGGGAGGGGAGGGAGGATAGTAGAGGATATGAAAGGTAGCAGAATACAACAGTTACTAATATGGCATTATGTAAAAATGTGGATGTGTAACTGATGTGATTCTGCAATCTGTATTTGGGGTTAAAATGGGAGTTCATAACCCACTTGAATCTAATGTATGAAATAGGATATGTCAAGAGCTTTGTAATATTTTGAATAACCAATAAAAAAGAACAAGAATGAATGGGAAGCACAGCTTTGGGTTTCCAGTAGATTGGAACCAGGTGTGATATATTTTTTTTGTATTTTGTACCTTTAGGAGTATGTTTTTCTCTAGAGATGACCACTGAGGCCACTTTAAAATATGCAAAACATTTCACATCTCTGTAGGAGATTAGTTATTACTAATATATTGTAATAACCTGGAGTGTGTTATATCACTAAGTGATGTACACAGTTCCCTAACCCAAAGCATCACCATCAGAATAATTTCCTGAACTCTTAATGCTTCTTTCACTTACAGAGTGAAGAACCTGGATCTTTTGGCTCAGCAACATCTCTGTCTACAGAGAGGGCCTACTAACCAAAACTACATTTGGGTGTCATGAAGTGGGAAAAAATTATATCAAGCAAATCATGCATTAGTGTGGGTTTTTATTTTTAGAAAAATGGATGCTTGTTCTGGGCATGTTAGAAGAGCATTTCTGAAGAAGCTCCCATAGCCTCACAAACACATACACAATTATTACTCATGGACATGCTCAGAGATACCACCCCATGCTCATTCACATAAATGCACACCACACAAAAGACAGCTGTTTCAGGATCATGGTAGTGGGACACAATTCTTCACTGGATTATCACTTAGTCACCATATGCCTATCCTCATTTCCAAACGAAATCTAAATCAGGATAACTTTTTACATAAAAACAGGAAGGAATGTGTGACCTATCTAAGTACAGAGGTTTTGCTCAGCATGTTAGGGAGTTGAGAATACTTACTTTGCTCATTTGTTGCAGAGGCTACCTGTAGTTACAGAAAGGAAGACAGCGTGAGCAGGAGATCATTTGCACAAGTCTACTGTTGGCTGTGGTGACATTAGATAACTAGATGGGAAACAGCAGTTGGGGCAAAGATCACAAAGTAAGGCAGAGAAGGCACTTGTGAAAATACATGAGCTTTGCATGAGGGATTTCTCAGGTACAATTTGATGACATGCATAAAATTCTTTTTCTATCAAGGAAAAGTGCCACTGAAGAAAATGCTCACTACAATTATTTGACAATGGTTGTTCTCATATGTGAATGTCATCTTGAATCATTCTCACAGGGAATAGATGTGCAGTTGTAATTCCATCACCTATGAGTCACCTATAATGAACACTGTCATATTTTCATGAAGGAATTTGAATTTAAAGGAAGAAAACAACACTTATATCTAAGACAAAGAAGGGTCACATTACCTTAGCAATGTAATTTTTTTGGTCTTCTGCCACAATGGGTACCACCTCTATTATGACTTGATAGTAATCTAGGGAAATATGGAGTAACTGTCAGTATATTGGTTTGCTGAAGAAATACTCCAGGGGCTTCCTAACTGTGGACATGGGTCTAGAGTGTATGGAGACGGTTGTTTAACACACACAGGCTCAATTAGTGCTGGAACATGATTGTTTCTGAATGGCAAGAGAAGGAGCATATCAGGAAACAAAAATTCAAAATAGACAAAAAATGGAAGGAACTACAATGAGAAATTAAATATTCTACTGTTACACTAGAAGGTTTCAGCATTCCTTTATAACACTTGACAGATCCATCAGGAAGTAAAGAAAAAGTATACTTTTGAATCAATCATTTCTGTTATGGGTCAAATTACTTCCACACAAATACATGTTTAAATTCTAAACATGGTTAAGTTAGAACTTAAACCGTACCTCCAAATTTTACTGGGTTTTAAATGAGAGTCATTGTGATCTTAGCAATTAAAAGTATCCTCTTTGAACAGGGTGGACCCATTCTCCAAATAGGGCATCTGTTCTCATGAAGATGGGGCACATTCATGAGAGACTAATGCCATGTGATGATGCAAGCAGAGAGGAAAGTGCTGCAGTTGAAAACCAAGCAGATCAAGGATGGCCACCAAACCAGTAACAGTTAAGAATGGGCAGGAAAAATCCTTCCTTAAAGTTTTCAGAAGTAACATGTTTCTGCTAACAGGTCAATGTGGGATTCCTAGGAAATAGAGCTCTAAGATAGTACACTTACATTACTTCAACCCAAGAAAGCTGGTACTTAGTTATGGCAACCCTAGGAATTTACCAAAACCATTATCAATCACATAGATCTATTTGGCATTTGTACAAATACTTCATACGACAGTGAGAGAATAAAATTTGTTTTCAAGTTAACATGAGGTATTCATCAAGATAAAATATATTTTGGCCCAAAACGTTCCTTGACATGTTGAGAAATTGTGCAAATTTGCTGTCAGGAGAAGAGAAGTTGGCAAATGGAGGAAGGATGCACCCACGACAGTTCTTCAGTGCCAGACTTAGAAGGCAAGAAGACTGCTTCTCAGTGAGAGGGGAACTAAAGGAAGTCACCCAAACTTAATAGTGAATGGAAAAAATTATAGAGGAATATAAAGTCAAAAACTCAAGCAAAAGAAATAATACAAGACAGAAGAAATTTAAGATAGAAAGAACCTTTATTTCTTGCAGCTCCACAACCTGTAATGCAAAGAGTGCGAATAGTCCTTCCTCTCAGGTGTGCAAAAGAGGGGTTTCACGAAAACTCAATAGCGGACACTCAGGGAGTCTTAGAGAATCAGAAACTTGGCTACATTAAACAAAGACAAAAAAGAAAGTATATTAGATCCAAGCTGATGGTGGCAGAAGCAGCAGTAGCAGCAGCAGGATTAGTGGCACTGCTAGATCACCTAAAGAAAGAAATGGACAGAAACAAAATAGAAAGATTCAGTGTGAAAATCCTGAGATCAGAGAGGCAACGTTTTCTTGGCTGAAAAGAGGCTTCTTTGCACTGCACACTGTACATGAAGAAAGATCTGGGATTCATGCTGTCCCCAGAGAGCAAGGAGCCACCTTGACACAGCCAAGCTGATGCTGCAACTGCAGGAGCCAGGAGCTGGGAGATCTGAGCAGGTAGGCACACATGGACCTGAAAGGCACCTGCCACAGCACCTAGGCTTTGCCGGGCTGAGCTAGAGCAAAAGGCATGGAGAGAATTCTCCCCAGGGCAACTCAAGTCAGAGATGTGCAGGCAAGCTCTGGTCCTTTCCTCCTTGAGTCTGGTGCCTCCCAGGACCAGCTGAAAGGGATTGAGAATTTGAAGGAGCAGGTGTAAAAATGGGCTGCTGGGAATAGATGCCCAGACCATAAGCCCAGGAAGCATGTAAAGGTCGCTCCACAGGCAGCAGAGTGGGTGGGGAGAAGTTGACTAGCACACCCATAGTTGGAATTAAGGACAAGATTCAGAAAATCACCTCAATAGATGTAGAAAAACTCTTGATTAAAAAGGAGAAACAATTCATTTCCAAAATAAGAAACCTGGAAAAAAAGGAACTTAGTTTCAATATTATAAAAGCCATATATGAGAAATTCAAAGCCAACATCACACTGAACTGAGATAAAAATGAACTGTCTTATTCAAATATCAAGAACATAAAAAGAATGTCTACTTTTGCCAATTTTATTCAATATATTTTTCTGAAAAAATGTCAGAACAATCAGTAGGAAATAAATAGGATACCATAAGAAAAATTCAAATTGTCCACATTACCTGGTGACATAATTCTATATTTAGAAGGTCCAAAAATTTTCACCAGAAGAATTCTAGAAGTAATAAGTTTAGCAATGTAGCAGGATAAAAGATCAACACAAATAAATCAATATTGTCACTATACTCCAACATTGATGGCACTGATTTAGAAATCAAGAAAATAATTTTTTTCATAATAATGTAAAAAAGCCCCTGAGGATAAATCTACCAAATAGAATGTAAGATCTCTACAACAAAAACTATAGAACACAGAAAATGAAATGGAAGAAGACCTCATAAGGGGCAAAATAGTTCTG
>NW_027510618.1:0-32223 GCF_048772815.1 Callospermophilus lateralis
ATCTGGATGATTCTCTGTGGTAGTGATCAGTTCACTAAGCCCACTTGGCTGCCCAATTTTCACTCTTCTAGGTTGAAGCGTTCGTTTCCAGTAAGAGTTTGAATTTTTAGGTTTCACTCTGTTTTCTCCTATATAGATAGATGTGTTGGGAACTCTAAATGAAACACGGTTTGTGCTAGCTCTTTGAAAATTGACAAAATAAAGTAGTTCTAAGTTCTGTCTCAAAGGTTGTTTCCTCTTGAAGCAGTCCTAAGCAGAGCCTGCCTAAAGACATTTTCATTGGAAAGGTGTGCCAAGCGTCCAAAAGTACTGGTTTTCTGAAATCTCGGCAAACCTTTTTTCACCCAATCTTGATGAGACATTGTGGTAGTGATCAGTTCACTAAGTCCACTTGGCTGCCCAATTTTCACTCTTCTAGGTTGAAGCGTTCGTTTCCAATAAGAGTTTGAATTTTTAGGTTTCACTCTGTTTTCTCCTATATAGATAGATGTGTTGGGAGCTCTAAATGAAACACGGTTTGTGCTAGCTCTTTGAAAATTGACAAAATAGAGTGGTTTTAGGTTCTGTCTCCATGGTTTGTTTTTTCTTGAAGCAGCCCTAACTAGAGACTGCCTAAGTACACTTTCATTGGAAAGGTGTGCCAAGCGTCCAAAAGCACTGGTTTTCTGAAATCTCGGCAAACATTTTTTCACCCAATCTTGATGATTCTCTGTGGTAATGATCAGTTCACTAAGCCCACTTGACTGCCCAATATTCACTCTTCTAGGTTTAAGCGTTCGTTTCCAATAAGAGTTTGAATTTTTAGGTTTCACTCTGTTTTCTCCTATATAGGTAGATGTGTTGGGAACTCTAAATGAAACACGGTTTGTGCTAGCTCTTTGAAAATTGACAAAATAAAGTAGTTTTAGGTTCTGTCTCTATGGTGTGTTTCCTCTTCAAGCAGCCCTAACTGGAGTCTGCCTAAATACACTTTCATTGGAAACGTGTGCCAAGCGTCCAAAAGTACTGGTTTTCTGAAATCTCGGCAAACATTTTTTCACCCAATCTGGATGATTCTCTGTGGTAGGGATAAGTTCACTAAGCCCACTTGGCTGCCCAATTTTCAGTCTTCTAAGTTGAAGCGTTCGTTTCCAGTAAGAGTTTGAATTTTAGTTTCACTCTGTTTTCTCCTATATAGATAGATGTGTTGGGAACTCTAAATGAAACACGTTTTGTGCTAGCTCTTTGAAAATTGACAAAATAGAGTGGTTTACGTTCTGTCTCCATGGTTTGGTTTTTTTCTTGAAGAAGGCCCTAACTATAGACTGCCTAAGTACACTTTCATTGGAAAGGTTGCCAAGCGTCCAAAAGCACTGGTTTTCTGAAATCTCGGCAAACATTTTTTCACCCAATCTTGATGATTCTCTGTGGTAATGATCAGTTCACTAAGCCCACTTGACTGCCCAAATATTCACTCTTCTAGGTTGAAGCGTTCGTTTCCAATAAGAGTTTGAATTTTTAGTTTCACTCTGTTTTCTCCTATATAGATAGATGTGTTGGGAACTCTAAATGAAACACGGTTTGTGCTAGCTCTTTGAAAATTGACAAAATAAAGTAGTTTTAGGTTCTGTCTCTATGGTGTGTTTCCTCTTCAAGCAGCCCTAACTGGAGACTGCCTAAATACACTTTCATTGGAAACGTGTGCCAAGCGTCCAAAAGTACTGGGTTTTCTGAAATCTCGGCAAACATTTTTTCACCCAATCTGGATGATTCTCTGTGGTAGTGATCAGTTCACTAAGCCCACTTGGCTGCCCATTTTCACTCTTCTAGGGTTGAAGCGTTCGTTTCCAGTAAGAGTTTGAATTTTTAGTTTCACTCTGTTTTCTCTATATAGATAGATGTGTTGGGAACTCTAAATGAAACACGGTTTGTGCTAGCTCTTTGAAAATTGACAAAATAAAGTAGTTTTAGGTTCTCTCTCTATGGTTTGTTTCCTCTTGAAGCAGCCCTAACTGGAGACTGCCAAAATACACTTTCATTGGAAACGTGTGCCAATCGTGCAAAAGTACTGGATTTCTGAAATCTCGGCAAACATTTTTCACCCAAATCTGGATGATTTCCTGTGGTAGTGATCAGTTCACTAAGTCAACTTGGCTTCCCAATATTCACTCTTCTAGGTTGAAGCGTTCGTTTCCAGTAAGAGTTTGAATTTTTAGGTTTCACTCTGTTTTCTCCAATATAGATAGATGTGTTGGGAACTCTAAATGAAACACGGTTTGTGCTAGCTCTTTGAAAATTGACAAAATAAAGTAGTTTTAGGTTCTGTCTCTATGGTGTGTTTCCACTTCAAGCAGCCCTAACTAAAGACTGCCTAAATACACTTTCATTGGAAACGTGTGCCAAGCGTCCAAAAGTACTGGTTTTCTGAAATCTCGGCCAACATTTTTTCACCCAATCTGGATGATTCTCTGTGGTAGGGATAAGTTCACTAATCCCACTTGGCTGCCCAATTTTCACTCTTCTAAGTTGAAGCGTTCGTTTCCAGTAAGAGTTTGAATTTTTAGGTTTCACTCTGTTTTCTCCTATATAGATAGATGTGTTGGGAACTCTAAATGAAACACGGTTTGTGCTAGCTCTTTGAAAATTGACAAAATAAAGTAGTTCTAAGTTCTGTCTCAAAGGTTGTTTCCTCTTGAAGCAGCCCTAACGGGAGATTGCCTAAATACACTTTCATTGGAAACGTGTGCCAAGCGTCCAAAAATACTGGTTTTCTGAAATCTTGGCAAACCTTTTTTCACCCAATCTTGATGAGACATTGTGGTAGTGATCAGTTCACTAAGTCCACTTGGCTGCCCAATTTTCACTCTTCTAGGTTGAAGCGTTCGTTTCCAATAAGAGTTTGAATTTTTATTTTTCACTCTGTTTTTTCCTATATAGATAGATGTGTTGGGAACTCTAAATGAAACACGGTTTGTGCTAGCTCTTTGAAAATTGACAAAATAAAGTAGTTCTAAGTTCTGTCTCTAAGGTTTGTTTCCTCTTGAAGCAGCCCTAAGCAGAGCCTGCCTAAAGACATTTTCATTGGAAAGGTGTGCCAAGCGTCCAAAAGTACTGGTTTTCTGAAATCTTTGCAATCATTTTTTTACCCAATATTGATGATTCTCTGTGGTAGTGATCAGTTCACTAAGCCCACTTGGCTGCCCAATTTTCACTCTTCTAAGTTGAAGCGTTCGTTTCCAGTAAGAGTTTGAATTTTTAGGTTTCACTGTGTTTTCTCCTATATAGATAGATGTGTTTGGAACTCTAAATGAAACACAGTTTGTGCTAGCTCTTTGAAAATTGACAAAATAAAGTAGTTTTAGGTTCTGTCTCTATGGTTTGTTTCCTCTTCAAGCAGCCCTAACTGGAGACTGCTTAAATACACTTTCATTGGAAACGTGTGCCAAGCGTCCAAAAGTACTGGTTTTCTGAAATCTCGGCAAACATTTTTTCACCCAATCTGGATGATTCTCTGTGGTAGTGATCAGTTCACTAAGCCCACTTGGCTGCCCAATTTTCACTCTTCTAGGTTGAAGCGTTCGTTTCCAGTAAGAGTTTGAATTTTTAGGTTTCATTCTGTTTTCTCCTATAGAGATAGATGTGTTGGGAACTCTAAATGAAACACGGTTTGTGCTAGCTCTTTGAAAATTGACAAAATACAGTAGTTCTAAGTTCTGTCTCAAAGGTTGTTTCCTCTTGAAGCAGCCCTAAGCAGAGCCTGCCTAAAGACATTTTCATTGGAAAGGTGTGCCAAGCGTCCAAAAGTAGTGGTTTTCTGAAATCTCGGCAAACCTTTTTTCACCCAATCTTGATGAGACATTGTGGTAGTGATCAGTTCACTAAGTCCACTTGGCTGCCCAATTTTCACTCTTCTAGGTTGAAGCGTTCGTTTCCAGTAAGAGTTTGAATTTTTAGGTTTCACTCTGTTTTCTCCAATATAGATAGATGTGTTGGGAACTCTAAATGAAACACGGTTTGTGCTAGCTCTTTGAAAATTGACAAAATAAAGTAGTTTTAGGTTCTGTCTCTATGGTGTGTTTCCACTTCAAGCAGCCCTAACTAAAGACTGCCTAAATACACTTTCATTGGAAACGTGTGCCAAGCGTCCAAAAGTACTGGTTTTCTGAAATCTCGGCCAACATTTTTTCACCCAATCTGGATGATTCTCTGTGGTAGGGATAAGTTCACTAATCCCACTTGGCTGCCCAATTTTCACTCTTCTAAGTTGAAGCGTTCGTTTCCAGTAAGAGTTTGAATTTTTAGGTTTCACTCTGTTTTCTCCTATATAGATAGATGTGTTGGGAACTCTAAATGAAACACGGTTTGTGCTAGCTCTTTGAAAATTGACAAAATAAAGTAGTTCTAAGTTTTGTCTCAAAGGTTGTTTCCTCTTGAAGCAGCCCTAACTGGAGACTGCCTAAATACACTTTCATTGGAAACGTTTGCCAAGCGTCCAAAAATACTGGTTTTCTGAAATCTTGGCAAACCTTTTTTCACCCAATCTTGATGAGACATTGTGGTAGTGATCAGTTCACTAAGTCCACTTGGCTGCCCAATTTTCACTCTTCTAGGTTGAAGCGTTCGTTTCCAATAAGAGTTTGAATTTTTATTTTTCACTCTGTTTTTTCCTATATAGATAGATGTGTTGGGAACTCTAAATGAAACACGGTTTGTGCTAGCTCTTTGAAAATTGACAAAATAAAGTAGTTCTAAGTTCTGTCTCTAAGGTTTGTTTCCTCTTGAAGCAGCCCTAAGCAGAGCCTGCCTAAAGACATTTTCATTGGAAAGGTGTGCCAAGCGTCCAAAAGTACTGGTTTTCTGAAATCTTTGCAATCATTTTTTTACCCAATATTGATGATTCTCTGTGGTAGTGACCAGTTCACTAAGCCCACTTGGCTGCCCAATTTTCACTCTTCTAAGTTGAAGCGTTCGTTTCCAGTAAGAGTTTGAATTTTTAGGTTTCACTGTGTTTTCTCCTATATAGATAGATGTGTTTGGAACTCTAAATGAAACACAGTTTGTGCTAGCTCTTTGAAAATTGACAAAATAAAGTAGTTTTAGGTTCTGTCTCTATGGTTTGTTTCCTCTTCAAGCAGCCCTAACTGGAGACTGCTTAAATACACTTTCATTGGAAACGTGTGCCAAGCGTCCAAAAGTACTGGTTTTCTGAAATCTCGGCAAACATTTTTTCACCCAATCTGGATGATTCTCTGTGGTAGTGATCAGTTCACTAAGCCCACTTGGCTGCCCAATTTTCACTCTTCTAGGTTGAAGCGTTCGTTTCCAGTAAGAGTTTGAATTTTTAGGTTTCATTCTGTTTTCTCCTATAGAGATAGATGTGTTGGGAACTCTAAATGAAACACGGTTTGTGCTAGCTCTTTGAAAATTGACAAAATACAGTAGTTCTAAGTTCTGTCTCAAAGGTTGTTTCCTCTTGAAGCAGCCCTAAGCAGAGCCTGCCTAAAGACATTTTCATTGGAAAGGTGTGCCAAGCGTCCAAAAGTAGTGGTTTTCTGAAATCTCGGCAAACCTTTTTTCACCCAATCTTGATGAGACATTGTGGTAGTGATCAGTTCACTAAGTCCACTTGGCTGCCCAATTTTCACTCTTCTAGGTTGAAGCGTTCGTTTCCAGTAAGAGTTTGAATTTTTAGGTTTCACTCTGTTTTCTCCAATATAGATAGATGTGTTGGGAACTCTAAATGAAACACGGTTTGTGCTAGCTCTTTGAAAATTGACAAAATAAAGTAGTTTTAGGTTCTGTCTCTATGGTGTGTTTCCACTTCAAGCAGCCCTAACTAAAGACTGCCTAAATACACTTTCATTGGAAACGTGTGCCAAGCGTCCAAAAGTACTGGTTTTCTGAAATCTCGGCCAACATTTTTTCACCCAATCTGGATGATACTCTGTGGTAGGGATAAGTTCACTAATCCCACTTGGCTGCCCAATTTTCACTCTTCTAAGTTGAAGCGTTCGTTTCCAGTAAGAGTTTGAATTTTTAGGTTTCACTCTGTTTTCTCCTATATAGATAGATGTGTTGGGAACACTAAATGAAACACGGTTTGTGCTAGCTCTTTGAAAATTGACAAAATAAAGTAGTTCTAAGTTTTGTCTCAAAGGTTGTTTCCTCTTGAAGCAGCCCTAACTGGAGACTGCCTAAATACACTTTCATTGGAAACGTTTGCCAAGCGTCCAAAAATACTGGTTTTCTGAAATCTTGGCAAACCTTTTTTCACCCAATCTTGATGAGACATTGTGGTAGTGATCAGTTCACTAAGTCCACTTGGCTGCCCAATTTTCACTCTTCTAGGTTGAAGCGTTCGTTTCCAATAAGAGTTTGAATTTTTATTTTTCACTCTGTTTTTTCCTATATAGATAGATGTGTTGGGAACTCTAAATGAAACACGGTTTGTGCTAGCTCTTTGAAAATTGACAAAATAAAGTAGTTCTAAGTTCTGTCTCTAAGGTTTGTTTCCTCTTGAAGCAGCCCTAAGCAGAGCCTGCCTAAAGACATTTTCATTGGAAAGGTGTGCCAAGCGTCCAAAAGTACTGGTTTTCTGAAATCTTTGCAATCATTTTTTTACCCAATATTGATGATTCTCTGTGGTAGTGACCAGTTCACTAAGCCCACTTGGCTGCCCAATTTTCACTCTTCTAAGTTGAAGCGTTCGTTTCCAGTAAGAGTTTGAATTTTTAGGTTTCACTGTGTTTTCTCCTATATAGATAGATGTGTTTGGAACTCTAAATGAAACACAGTTTGTGCTAGCTCTTTGAAAATTGACAAAATAAAGTAGTTTTAGGTTCTGTCTCTATGGTTTGTTTCCTCTTCAAGCAGCCCTAACTGGAGACTGCTTAAATACACTTTCATTGGAAACGTGTGCCAAGCGTCCAAAAGTACTGGTTTTCTGAAATCTCGGCAAACATTTTTTCACCCAATCTGGATGATTCTCTGTGGTAGTGATCAGTTCACTAAGCCCACTTGGCTGCCCAATTTTCACTCTTCTAGGTTGAAGCGTTCGTTTCCAGTAAGAGTTTGAATTTTTAGGTTTCATTCTGTTTTCTCCTATAGAGATAGATGTGTTGGGAACTCTAAATGAAACACGGTTTGTGCTAGCTCTTTGAAAATTGACAAAATACAGTAGTTCTAAGTTCTGTCTCAAAGGTTGTTTCCTCTTGAAGCAGCCCTAAGCAGAGCCTGCCTAAAGACATTTTCATTGGAAAGGTGTGCCAAGCGTCCAAAAGTAGTGGTTTTCTGAAATCTCGGCAAACCTTTTTTCACCCAATCTTGATGAGACATTGTGGTAGTGATCAGTTCACTAAGTCCACTTGGCTGCCCAATTTTCACTCTTCTAGGTTGAAGCGTTCGTTTCCAATAAGAGTTTGAATTTTTAGGTTTCACTCTGTTTTCTCCTATATAGATAGATGTGTTGGGAACTCTAAATGAAACACGGTTTATGCTAGCTCTTTGAAAATTGACAAAATAAAGTAGTTTTAGGTTCTGTCTCTATGGTTTGTTTCCTCTTGAAGCAGCGCTAACTGGAGACTGCCTAAATACACTTTCATTGGAAACGTGTGCCAAGCGTCCAAAAGTACTGGTTTTCTGAAATCTCGGCAAACATTTTTTCACCCAATCTGGATGATTCTCTGTGGTAGTGATCAGTTCACTAAGTCAACTTGGCTTCCCAATTTTCACTCTTCTAGGTTGAAGCGTTCGTTTCCAGTAAGAGTCTGAATTTTTAGGTTTCACTCTGTTTTCTCCTATATAGATAGATGTGTAGGGAACTCTAAATGAAACACGGTTTGTGCTAGATCTTTGAAAACTGACAAAATAAATAGTTCTAAGTTCTGTCTCTAAGGTTTGTTTCCTCTTGAAGCAGCCCTAAGCAGAGACTGCCTAAAGACATTTTCATTGGAAAGGTGTGCAAAGCGTCCAAAAGTACTGGTTTTCTGAAATCTCGGCAAACATTTTTTCACCCAATATTGATGATTCTCTGTGGTAGTGACCAGTTCACTAAGCCCACTTGGCTGCCCAATTTTCACTCTTCTAGGTTGAAGCGTTCAATTCCAGTAAGAGTTTGAATTTTTAGGTTTCACTCTGTTTTCTCCTATATAGATAGATGTGTTGGGAACTCTAAATGAAACACGGTTTGTGCTAGCTCTTTGAAAATTGACTAAATAGAGTGGTTTTCGGTTCTGTCTCCATGGTTTGTTTTTTCTTGAAGCAGCCTTAACTAGAGACTGCCTAAGTACCCTTTCATTGGAAAGGTGTGCCAAGCGTCCAAAAGCACTGGTTTTCTGAAATCTCGGCAAACATTTTTTCACCCAATCTTGATGATTCTCTGTGGTAATGATCAGTTCACTAAGCCCACTTGGCTGCCCAATATTCACTCTTCTAGTTTGAAGCGTTCGATTCCAGTAAGAGTTTGAATTTTTAGGTTTCACTGTGTTTTCTCCTATATAGATAGATGTGTTTGGAACTCTAAATGAAACACGGTTTGTGCTAGCTCTTTGAAAATTGACAAAATAAAGTAGTTCTAAGTTCTGTCTCAAAGCTTGTTTCCTCTTGAAGCAGCCCTAAGCAGAGCCTGCCTAAAGACATTTTAATTGGAAAGGTGTGACAAGCGTCCAAAAGTATTGGTTTTCTGAAATCTCGGCAAACATTTTTTCACCCAATATTGATGATTCTCTGTGGTAGTGACCAGTTCACTAAGCCCACTTGGCTGCCCAATTTTCACTCTTCTAAGTTGAAGCGTTCGTTTCCAGTAAGAGTTTGAATTTTTAGGTTTCACTGTGTTTTCTCCTATATAGATAGATGTGTTTGGAACTCTAAATGAAACACGGTTTGTGCTAGCTCTTTGAAAATTGACAAAATAAAGTAGTTCTAATTTCTGTCTCTAAGGTTTGTTTCCTCTTGAAGCAGCCCTAAGCAGAGCCTGCCTAAAGACATTTTCATTGGAAAGGTGTGCCAAGCGTCCAAAAGTACTGGTTTTCTGAAATCTCTGCAAACCTTTTTTCACCCAATCATGATGAGACATTGTGGTAGTGATCAGTTCACTAAGTCCACTTGGCTGCCCAATTTTCACTCTTCTAGGTTGAAGCGTTCGATTCCAGTAAGAGTTTGAATTTTTAGGTTTCACTCTGTTTTCTCCTATATAGATAGATGTGTTGGGAACTCTAAATGAAACACGGTTTGTGCTAGCTCTTTGAAAATTGACAAAATAGAGTGGTTTTCCGTTCTGTCTCCATGGTTTGTTTTTTCTTGAAGCAGCCCTAACTAGAGACTGCCTAAGTACACTTTCTTTGGAAAGGTGTGCCAAGCGTCCAAAAGCACTGGTTTTCTGAAATCTCGGCAAACATTTTTTCACCCAATCTTGATGATTCTCTGTGGTAATGATCAGTTCACTAAGCCCACTTGGCTGCCCAATATTCACTCTTCTAGGTTGAAGCGTTCGTTTCCAATAAGAGTTTGAATTTTTAGGTTTCACTCTGTTTTCTCCTATATAGATAGATGTGTTGGGAACTCTAAATGAAACACGGTTTGTGCTAGCTCTTTGAAAATTGACAAAATAAAGTAGCTTTAGGTTTTGTCTCTATGGTTTGTTTCCTCTTGAAGCAGCCCTAACTGGAGACTGCCTAAATACACTTTCATTGGAAACGTGTGCCAAGCGTCCAAAAGTACTGGTTTTCTGAAATCTCGGCAAACATTTTTTCACCCAATCTGGATGATTCTCTGTGGTAGTGATCAGTTCACTAAGTCAACTTGGCTTCCCAATTTTCACTCTTCTAGGTTGAAGCGTTCGTTTCCAGTAAGAGTTTGAATTTTTAGGTTTCACTCTGTTTTCTCCTATATAGATAGATGTGTTTGGAACTCTAAATGAAACACGGTTTGTGCTAGCTCTTTGAAAATTGACAAAATAAAGTAGTTCTAATTTCTGTCTCTAAGGTTTGTTTCCTCTGGAAGCAGCCCTAAGCAGAGCCTGCCTAAAGACATTTTCATTGGAAAGGTGTGCCAAGCGTCCAAAAGTACTGGTTTTCTGAAATCTCGGCAAACCTTTTTTCACCCAATCTTGATGAGACATTGTGGTAGTGATCAGTTCACTAAGTCCACTTGGCTGCCCAATTTTCACTCTTCTAGGTTGAAGCGTTCGTTTCCACTAAGAGTTTGAATTTTTAGGTTTCACAGTCTGTTTTCTTCACTTATATAGATTAGATGTGTTGGGGAACTCTAAATGAAACAACGGTTTGTGCTAGCTCTTTGAAATTGACAAATAAAGTAGTTTTAGGCTCTATGGTTTGTTTCCTCTTGAAGCAGCCCTAACTGGAGACTGCCTAAATACACTTTCATTGGAAACGTGTGCCAAGCGTCCAAAAATACTGGTTTTCTGAAATCTCGGCTAACCTTTTTTCACCCAATCTTGATGAGACATTGTGGTAGTGATCAGTTCCCTAAGTCCACTTGGCTGCCCAATTTTCACTCTTCTAGGTTGAAGCGTTCGTTTCCAATAAGAGTTTGAATTTTTAGGTTTCACTCTCTTTTCTCCTATATAGATAGATGTGTTGGGAACTCTAAATGAAACACGGTTTGTGCTAGCTCTTTTAAAATTGAAAAATAAAGTAGTTTTAGGTTCTGTCTCTATGGTTTGTTTCCTCTTGAAGCATCCCTAACTGGAGACTGCCTAAATACACTTTCATTGGAAACGTGTGCCAAGCGTCCAAAAGTACTGGTTTTCTGAAATCTCGGCAAACATTTTTTCACACAATCTGGATGATTCTCTGTGGTAGTGATCAGTTCACTAAGTCAACTTGGCTTCCCAATTTTCACTCTTCTAGGTTGAAGCGTTCGTTTCCAGTAAGAGTTTGAATTTTTAGGTTTCACTCTGTTTTCTCCTATATAGATAGATGTGTTGGGAACTCTAAATGAAACACGGTTTGTGCTAGCTCTTTGAAAATGACAAAATAAAGTAGTTCTGAGTTCTGTCTCAAAGGTTGTTTCCTCTTGAAGCAGCCCTAAGCAGAGCCTGCCTAAAGACATTTTCATTGGAAAGGTGTGCCAAGCGTCCAAAAGTACTGGTTTTCTGAAATCTCGGCAAACATTTTTTCACCCAATCTTGATGAGACATTGTGGTAGTGATCAGTTCACTAAGTCCACTTGGCTGCCCAATTTTCACTCTTCTAGGTTGAAGCGTTCGTTTCCAATAAGAGTTTGAATTTTTAGGTTTCACTCTGTTTTCTCCTATATAGATAGATGTGTTGGGAACTCTAAATGAAACACGGTTTGTGCTAGCTCTTTGAAAATTGACAAAATAAAGTAGTTTTAGGTTCTGTCTCTATGGTTTGTTTCCTCTTGAAGCAGCCCTAACTGGAGACTGCCTAAATACACTTTCATTGGAAACGTGTGCCAAGCGTCCAAAAGTACTGGTTTTCTGAAATCTCGGCAAACATTTTTTCACCCAATCTGGATGATTCTCTGTGGTAGTGATCAGTTCACTAAGTCAACTTGGCTTCCCAATTTTCACTCTTCTAGGTTGAAGCGTTCGTTTCCAGTAAGAGTTTGAATTTTTAGGTTTCACTCTGTTTTCTCCTATATAGATAGATGTGTAGGGAACTCTAAATGAAACACGGTTTGTGCTAGATCTTTGAAAATTGACAAAATAAATAGTTCTAAGTTCTGTCTCTAAGGTTTGTTTCCTCTTGAAGCAGCCCTAAGCAGAGACTGCCTAAAGACATTTTCATTGGAAAGGTGTGCAAAGCGTCCAAAAGTACTGGTTTTCTGAAATCTCGGCAAACATTTTTTCACCCAATATTGATGATTCTCTGTGGTAGTGACCAGTTCACTAAGCCCACTTGGCTGCCCAATTTTCACTCTTCTAGGTTGAAGCGTTCAATTCCAGTAAGAGTTTGAATTTTTAGGTTTCACTCTGTTTTCTCCTATATAGATAGATGTGTTGGGAACTCTAAATGAAACACGGTTTGTGCTAGCTCTTTGAAAATTGACAAAATAGAGTGGTTTTCGGTTCTGTCTCCATGGTTTGTTTTTTCTTGAAGCAGCCCTAACTAGAGACTGCCTAAGTACCCTTTCATTGGAAAGGTGTGCCAAGCGTCCAAAAGCGCTGGTTTTCTGAAATCTCGGCAAACATTTTTTCACCCAATCTTGATGATTCTCAGTGGTAATGATCAGTTCACTAAGCCCACTTGGCTGCCCAATATTCACTCTTCTAGGTTGAAGCGTTCGATTCCAGTAAGAGTTTGAATTTTTAGGTTTCACTGTGTTTTCTCCTATATAGATAGATGTGTTTGGAACTCTAAATGAAACACGGTTTGTGCTAGCTCTTTGAAAATTGACAAAATAAAGTAGTTTTAGGTTCTGTCTCAAAGCTTGTTTCCTCTTGAAGCAGCCCTAAGCAGAGCCTGCCTAAAGACATTTTAATTGGAAAGGTGTGCCAAGCTTCCAAAAGTATTGGTTTTCTGAAATCTCGGCAAACATTTTTTCACCCAATATTGATGATTCTCTGTGGTAGTGACCAGTTCACTAAGCCCACTTGGCTGCCCAATTTTCACTCTTGTAAGTTGAAGCGTTCGTTTCCAGTAAGAGTTTGAATTTTTAGGTTTCACTGTGTTTTCTCCTATATAGATAGATGTGTTTGGAACTCTAAATGAAACACGGTTTGTGCTAGCTCTTTGAAAATTGACAAAATAAAGTAGTTCTAATTTCTGTCTCTAAGGTTTGTTTCCTCTTGAAGCAGCCCTAAGCAGAGCCTGCCTAAAGACATTTTCATTGGAAAGGTGTGCCAAGCGTCCAAAAGTACTGGTTTTCTGAAATCTCTGCAAACCTTTTTTCACCCAATCATGATGAGACATTGTGGTAGTGATCAGTTCACTAAGTCCACTTGGCTGCCCAATTTTCACTCTTCTAGGTTGAAGCGTTCGATTCCAGTAAGAGTTTGAATTTTTAGGTTTCACTCTGTTTTCTCCTATATAGATAGATGTGTTGGGAACTCTAAATGAAACACGGTTTGTGCTAGCTCTTTGAAAATTGACAAAATAGAGTGGTTTTCCGTTCTGTCTCCATGGTTTGTTTTTTCTTGAAGCAGCCCTAACTAGAGACTGCCTAAGTACACTTTCATTGAAAAGGTGTGCCAAGCGTCCAAAAGCACTGGTTTTCTGAAATCTCGGCAAACATTTTTTCACCCAATCTTGATGATTCTCTGTGGTAATGATCAGTTCACTAAGCCCACTTGGCTGCCCAATATTCACTCTTCTAGGTTGAAGCGTTCGTTTCCAATAAGAGTTTGAATTTTTAGGTTTCACTCTGTTTTCTCCTATATAGATAGATGTGTTGGGAACTCTAAATGAAACACGGTTTGTGCTAGCTCTTTGAAAATTGACAAAATAAAGTAGTTTTAGGTTTTGTCTCTATGGTTTGTTTCCTCTTGAACCAGCCCTAACTGGAGACTGCCTAAATACACTTTCATTGGAAACGTGTGCCAAGCGTCCAAAAGTACTGGTTTTCTGAAATCTCGGCAAACATTTTTTCACCCAATCTGGATGATTCTCTGTGGTAGTGATCAGTTCACTAAGTCAACTTGGCTTCCCAATTTTCACTCTTCTAGGTTGAAGCGTTCGTTTCCAGTAAGAGTTTGAATTTTTAGGTTTCACTCTGTTTTCTCCTATATAGATACATGTGTTTGGAACTCTAAATGAAACACGGTTTGTGCTAGCTCTTTGTAAATTGACAAAATAAAGTAGTTCTAATTTCTGTCTCTAAGGTTTGTTTCCTCTGGAAGCAGCCCTAAGCAGAGACTGCCTAAAGACATTTTCATTGGAAAGGTGTGCCAAGCGTCCAAAAGTATTGGTTTTCTGAAATATCGGCAAACCTTTTTTCACCCAATCTTGATGAGACATTGTGGTAGTGATCAGTTCACTAAGTCCACTTGGCTGCCCAATTTTCACTCTTCTAGCTTGAAGCGTTCGTTTCCACTAAGAGTTTGAATTTTTAGGTTTCACTCTGTTTTCTCCTATATAGATAGATGTGTTGGGAACTCTAAATGAAACACGGTTTGTGCTAGCTCTTTGAAAATTGACAAAATAAAGTAGTTTTAGGTTCTCTCTCTATGGTTTGTTTCCTCTTGAAGCAGCCCTAACTGGAGACTGCCTAAATACACTTTCATTGGAAACGTGTGCCAAGTGTCCAAAAATACTGGTTTTCTGAAATCTCGGCTAACCTTTTTTCACCCAATCTTGATGAGACATTGTGGTAGTGATCAGTTCCCTAAGTCCACTTGGATGTCCAATTTTCACTCTTCTAGGTTGAAGCGTTCGTTTCCAATAAGAGTTTGAATTTTTAGGTTTCACTCTCTTTTCTCCTATATAGATAGATGTGTTGGGAACTCTAAATGAAACACGGTTTGTGCTAGCTCTTTTAAAATTGACAAAATAAAGTAGTTTTAGGTTCTGTCTCTATGGTTTGTTTCCTCTTGAAGCATCCCTAACTGGAGACTGCCTAAATACACTTTCATTGGAAACGTGTGCCAAGCGTCCAAAAGTACTGGTTTTCTGAAATCTCGGCAAACATTTTTTCACCCAATCTGGATGATTCTCTGTGGTAGTGATCAGTTCACTAAGTCAACTTGGCTTCCCAATTTTCACTCTTCTAGGTTGAAGCGTTCGTTTCGAGTAAGAGTTTGAATTTTTAGGTTTCACTCTGTTTTCTCCTATATAGATAGATGTGTTGGGAACTATAAATGAAACACGGTTTGTGCTAGCTCTTTGAAAATTGACAAAATAAAGTAGTTCTAAGTTCTGTCTCAAAGGTTGTTTCCTCTTGAAGCAGCCCTAAGCAGAGCCTGCCTAAAGACATTTTCATTGGAAAGGTGTGCCAAGCGTCCAAAAGTACTGGTTTTCTGAAATCTCGGCAAACCTTTTTTCACCCAATCTTGATGAGACATTGTGGTAGTGATCAGTTCACTAAGTCCACTTGGCTGCCCAATTTTCACTCTTCTAGGTTGAAGCGTTCGTTTCCAATAAGAGTTTGAATTTTTAGGTTTCACTCTGTTTTCTCCTATATAGATAGATGTGTTTGGAACTCTAAATGAAACACGGTTTGTGCTAGCTCTTTGAAAATTGACAAAATAAAGTAGTTTTAGGTTCTGTCTCTATGGTTTGTTTCCTCTTGAAGCAGCCCTAACTGGAGACTGCCTAAATACACTTTCATTGGAAACGTGTGCCAAGCGTCCAAAAATACTGGTTTTCTGAAATCTCGGCAAACCTTTTTTCACCCAATCTTGATGAGACATTGTGGTAGTGATCAGTTCCCTAAGTCCACTTGGCTGCCCAATTTTCACTCTTCTAGGTTGAAGCGTTCGTTTCCAATAAGAGTTTGAATTTTTATTTTTCACTCTGTTTTTTCCTATATAGATAGATGAGATGGGAACTCTAAATGAAACACGGTTTGTGCTAGCTCTTTGAAAATTGACAAAATAAAGTAGTTCTAAGTTCTGTCTCTAAGGTTTGTTTCCTCTTGAAGCAGCCCTAAGCAGAGCCTGCCTAAAGACATTTTCATTGGAAAGGTGTGCCAAGCGTCCAAAAGTACTGGTTTTCTGAAATCTCGGCAATCATTTTTTCACCCAATATTGATGATTCTCTGTGGTAGTGACCAGTTCACTAAGCCCACTTGGCTGCCCAATTCTCACTCTTCTAAGTTGAAGCGTTCGTTTCCAGTAAGAGTTTGAATTTTTAGGTTTCACTGTGTTTTCTCCTATATAGATAGATGTGTTTGGAACTTAAATGAAACACGGTTTGTGCTAGCTCTTTGAAAATTGACAAAATAAAGTAGTTTTAGGTTCTGTCTCTATGGTTTGTTTCCTCTTCAAGCAGCCCTAACTGGAGACTGCCTAAATACACTTTCATTGGAAACGTGTGCCAAGCGTCCAAAAGTACTGGTTTTCTGAAATCTCGGCAAACATTTTTTCACCCAATCTGGATGATTCTCTGTGGTAGTGATCAGTTCACTAAGCCCACTTGGCTGCCCAATTTTCACTCTTCTAGGTTGAAGCGTTCGTTTCCAGTAAGAGTTTGAATATTTAGGTTTCACTCTGTTTTCTCCTATATAGATAGATGTGTTGGGAACTCTAAATGAAACACGGTTTGTGCTAGCTCTTTGAAAATTGACAAAATAAAGTAGTTTTAGTTTCTGTCTCTATGGTTTGTTTCCTCTTGAAGCAGCCCTAAGCAGAGACTGCCTAAAGACATTTTCATTGGAAAGGTGTGGCCAGCGTCCCAAAGTACTGGTTTTCTGAAATCACGGCAAACATTTTTTCACCCAATCTTGATGATTCTCTGTGGTAATGATCAGTTCACTAAGTCCACTTGGCTGCCCAATTTTCACTCTTCTAGGTTGAAGCGTTCGTTTCCAGTAAGAGTTTGAATTTTTAGGTTTCACTGTGTTTTCTCCTATATAGATAGATGTGTTGGGAACTCTAAATGAAACACGGTTTGTGCTAGCTCTTTGAAAATTGACAAAATAAAGTAGTTCTAAGTTCTGTCTCTAAGGTTTATTTCCTCTTGAAGCAGCCCTAAGCAGAGCCTGCCTAATGACATTTCTTTGGAAAGGTGTGCCAAGCGTAAAAAGTACTGGTTTTCTGAAATCTCGGCAATCATTTTTTCACCCAATATTGATGATTCTCTGTGGTAGTGACCAGTTCACTAAGCCCACTTGGCTGCCCAATTTTCACTCTTCTAAGTTGAAGCGTTCGTTTCCAGTAAGAGTTTGAATTTTTAGGTTTCACTGTGTTTTCTCCTATATAGATAGATGTGTTTGGAACTCTAAATGAAACACGGTTTGTGCTAGCTCTTTGAAAATTGACAAAATAAAGTAGTTCTAATTTCTGTCTCTAAGGTTTGTTTCCTCTTGAAGCAGCCCTAATCAGAGCCTGCCTAAAGACATTTTCATTGGAAAGGTGTGCCAAGCGTCCAAAAGTACTGGTTTTCTGAAATCTCGGCAAACCTTTTTTCACCCAATCTTGATGAGACATTGTGGTAGTGATCAGTTCACTAAGTCCACTTGGCTGCCCAATTTCACTCTTCTAGGTTGAAGCGTTCGATTCCAGTAAGAGTTTGAATTTTTAGGTTTCACTCTGTTTTCTCCTATATAGATAGATGTGTTGGGAACTCTAAATGAAACACGGTTTGTGCTAGCTCTTTGAAAATTGACAAAATAAAGTAGTTTTAGGTTCTGTCTCTAGGGTTTGTTTCCTCTTCAAGCAGCCCTAACTGGAGACTGCCTAAATACACTTTCATTGGAAACGTGTGCCAAGCGTCCAAAAGTACTGGTTTTCTGAAATCTCGGCAAACATTTTTTCACACAATCTGGATGATTCTCTGTGGTAGTGATCAGTTCACTAAGCCCACTTGGCTGCCCAATTTTCACTCTTCTAGGTTGAAGCGTTCGTTTCCAGTAAGAGTTTGAATTTTTAGGTTTCACTCTGTTTTCTCCTATATAGATAGATGTGTTGGGACTCTAAATGAAACACGGTTTGTGCTAGCTCTTTGAAAATTGACAAAATAAAGTAGTTTTAGGTTCTGTCTCAATGGTTTGTTTCCTCTTGAAGCAGCCCTAAGCAGAGACTGCCTAAAGACATTTTCATTGGAAAGGTGTGGCCAGCATCCAAAAGTACTGGTTTTCTGAAATCACGTCAAACATTTTTTCACTCAATCTTGATGATTCTCTGTGGTAATGATCAGTTCACTAAGTCCACTTGGCTGCCCAATTTTCACTCTTCTAGGTTGAAGCGTTCGTTTCCAGTAAGAGTTTGAATTTTTAGGTTTCACTCTGTTTTCTCCTATATAGATAGATGTGTTGGGAACTCTAAATGAAACACGGTTTGTGCTAGCTCTTTGAAAATTGACAAAATAAAGTAGTTCTAATTTCTGTCTCGAAGGTTTGTTTCCTCTTGAAGCAGCCCTAAGCAGAGCCTGCCTAAAGACATTTTCATTGGAAAGGTGTGCCAAGCGTCCAAAAGTACTGGTTTTCTGAAATCTCGGCAATCATTTTTTCATCCAATATTGATGATTCTCTGTGGTAGTGACCAGTTCACTAAGCCCACTTGGCTGCCCAATTTTCACTCTTCTAAGTTGAAGCGTTCGTTTCCAGTAAGAGTTTGAATTTTTAGGTTTCACTGTGTTTTCTCCTATATAGATAGATGTGTTTGAAACTCTAAATGAAACACGGTTTTTGCTAGCTCTTTGAAAATTGACAAAATAAAGTAGTTCTAATTTCTGTCTCTAAGGTTTGTTTCCTCTTGAAGCAGCCCAAAGCAGAGCCTGCCTAAAGACATTTTCATTGGAAAGGTGTGCCCAGCGTCCAAAAGTACTGGTTTTCTGAAATCTCGTCAAACCTTTTTTCACCCAATCTTGATGAGACATTGTGGTAGTGATCAGTTCACTAAGTCCACTTCGCTGACCAATTTTCACTCTTCTAGGTTGAAGCGTTCGTTTCCAATAAGAGTTTGAATTTTTAGGTTTCACTCTGTTTTCTCCTATATAGATAGATGTGTTGGGAACTCTAAATGAAACACGGTTTGTGCTAGCTCTTTGAAAATTGACAAAATAAAGTAGTTTTAGGTTCTGTCTCTATGGTTTGTTTCCTCTTCAAGCAGCCCTAACTGGAGACTGCCTAAATACACTTTCATTGGAAACGTGTGCCAAGCGTCCAAAAGTACTGGTTTTCTGAAATCTCGGCAAACATTTTTTCACCCAATCTGGATGATTCTCTGTGGTAGTGATCAGTTCACTAAGCCCACTTGGCTGCCCAATTTTCACTCTTCTAGGTTGAAGCGTTCGTTTCCAGTAAGAGTTTGAATTTTTAGGTTTCACTCTGTTTTCTCCTATATAGATAGATGTGTTGGGAACTCTAAATGAAACACGGTTTGTGCTAGCTCTTTGAAAATTGACAAAATAAAGTAGTTTTGGGTTCTGTCTCTATGGTTTGTTTCCTCTTGAAGCAGCCCTAAGCAGAGACTGCCTAAAGACATTTTCATTGGAAAAATGTGGCCAGCGTCCAAGAGTACTGGTTTTCTGAAATCACGGCAAACATTTTTTCACCCAATCTTGATGATTCTCTGTGGTAATGATCAGTTCATTAAGTCCACTTGGCTGCCCAATTTTCACTCTTCTAGGTTGAAGCGTTCGTTTCCAGTAAGAGTTTGAATTTTTAGGTTTCACTCTGTTTTCTCCTATATAGATAGATGTGTTGGGAACTCTAAATGAAACACGGTTTGTGCTAGCTCTTTGAAAATTGACAAAATAAAGTAGTTTTAGGTTCTGTCTCTAAGGTTTGTTTCCTCTTGAAGCAGCCCTAAGCAGAGCCTGCCTAAAGACATTTTCATTGGAAAGGTGTGCCAAGCGTCCAAAAGTACTGGTTTTCTGAAATCTCGGCAATCATTTATTCACCCAATATTTATGATTCTCTGTGGTAGTGACCAGTTCACTAAGCCCACTTGGCTGCCCAATTTTCACTCTTCTAAGTTGAAGCGTTCGTTTCCAGTAAGAGTTTGAATTTTTAGGTTTCACTGTGTTTTCTCCTATATAGATAGATGTGTTTGGAACTCTAAATGAAACACGGTTTGTGCTAGCTCTTTGAAAATTGACAAAATAAAGTAGTTCTAATTTCTGTCTCTAAGGTTTGTTTCCTCTTGAAGCAGCCCTAAGCAGAGCCTGCCTAAAGACATTTTCATTGGAAAGGTGTGCCAAGCGTCCAAAAGTACTGGTTTTCTGAAATCTCGGCAAACCTTTTTTCACCCAATCTTGATGAGACATTGTGGTAGTGATCAGTTCACTAAGTCCACTTGGCTGCCCAATTTTCACTCTTCTAAGTTGAAGCGTTCGTTTCCAGTAAGAGTTTGAATTTTTAGGTTTCACTGTGTTTTCTCCTATATAGATAGATGTGTTTGGAACTCTAAATGAAACACGGTTTGTGCTAGCTCTTTGAAAATTGACAAAATAAAGTAGTTTTAGGTTCTGTCTCTATGGTTTGTTTCCTCTTGAAGCAGCCCTAACTGGAGACTGCCTAAATACACTTTCATTGGAAACGTGTGCCAAGCGTCCAAAAATACTGGTTTTCTGAAATCTCGGCAAACCTTTTTTCACCCAATCTTGATGAGACATTGTGGTAGTGATCAGTTCACTAAGTCCACTTGGCTGCCCAATTTTCACTCTTCTAGGTTGAAGCGTTCGTTTCCAATAAGAGTTTGAATTTTTATTTTTCACTCTGTTTTTTCCTATATAGATAGATGTGTTTGGAACTCTAAATGAAACACGGTTTGTGCTAGCTCTTTGAAAATTGACAAAATAAAGTAGTTTTAGGTTCTGTCTCTATGGTTTGTTTCCTCTTCAAGCAGCCCTAACTGGAGACTGCCTAAATACACTTTCATTGGAAACGTGTGCCAAGCGTCCAAAAGTACTGGTTTTCTGAAATCTCGGCAAACATTTTTTCACCCAATCTGGATGATTCTCTGTGGTAGTGATCAGTTCACTAAGTCAACTTGGCTTCCCAATTTTCACTCTTCTAGGTTGAAGCGGTCGTTTCCAGTAAGAGTTTGAATTTTTAGGTTTCACTCTGTCTTCTCCTATATAGATAGATGTGTTGGGAACTCTAAATGAAACACGGTTTGTGCTAGCTCTTTGAAATTTGACAAAATAAAATAGTTCTAAGTTCTGTCTCTAAGGTTTGTTTCCTCTTGAAGCAGCCCTAAGCAGAGACTTCCTAAAGACATTTTCATTGGAAAGGTGTGCCAAGCGTCCAAAAGTACTGGTTTTCTGAAATCTCGGCAATCATTTTTTCACCCAATATTGATGATTCTCTGTGGTAGTGACCAGTTCACTAAGCCCACTTGGCTGCCCAATTTTCACTCTTCTAAGTTGGAGCGTTCGTTTCCAGTAAGAGTTTGAATTTTTAGGTTTCACTAGTTTTCTCCTATATAGATAGATGTGTTTGGAACTCTAAATGAAACACGGTTTGTGCTAGCTCTTTGAAAATCGACAAAATAAAGTAGTTCTAATTTCTGTCTCTAAGGTTTGTTTCCTCTTGAAGCAGCCCTAAGCAGAGCCTGCCTAAAGACATTTTCATTGGAAAGGTGTGCCCAGCGTCCAAAAGTACTGGTTTTCTGAAATCTCGTCAAACCTTTTTTCACCCAATCTTGATGAGACATTGTGGTAGTGATCAGTTCACTAAGTCCACTTGGCTGCCCAATTTTCACTCTTCTAGGTTGAAGCGTTCGATTCCAGTAAGAGTTTGAATTTTTAGGTTTCACTCTGTTTTCTCCTATATAGATAGATGTGTTGGGAACTCTAAATGAAACACGGTTTGTGCTAGCTCTTTGAAAATTGACAAAATAAAGTAGTTTTAGGTTCTGTCTCTATGGTTTGTTTCCTCTTCAAGCAGCCCTAACTGGAGACTGCCTAAATACACTTTCATTTGGAAACGTGTGCCAAGCGTCCAAAAGTACTGGTTTTCTGAAATCTCGGCAAACATTTTTTCACCCAATCTGGATGATTCTCTGTGGTAGTGATCAGTTCATTAAGCCCACTTGGCTGCCCAATTTTCACTCTTCTAGGTTGAAGCGTTCGTTTCCAGTAAGAGTTTGAATTTTTAGGTTTCACTCTGTTTTCTCCTATATAGATAGATGTGTTGGGAACTCTAAATGAAACACGGTTTGTGCTAGCTCTTTGAAAATTGACAAAATAAAGTAGTTTTAGGTTCTGTCTCTATGGTTTGTTTCCTCTTGAAGCAGCCCTAAGCAGAGACTGCCTAAAGACATTTTCATTGGAAAAATGTGGCCAGCGTCCAAAAGTACTGGTTTTCTGAAATCACGGCAAACATTTTTTCACCCAATCTTGATGATTCTCTGTGGTAATGATCAGTTCATTAAGTCCACTTGGCTGCCCAATTTTCACTCTTCTAGGTTGAAGCGTTCGTTTCCAGTAAGAGTTTGAATTTTTAGGTTTCACTCTGTTTTCTCCTATATAGATAGATGTGTTGGGAACTCTAAATGAAACACGGTTTGTGCTAGCTCTTTGAAAATTGACAAAATAAAGTAGTTTTAGGTTCTGTCTCTAAGGTTTGTTTCCTCTTGAAGCAGCCCTAAGCAGAGCCTGCCTAAAGACATTTTCATTGGAAAGGTGTGCCAAGCGTCCAAAAGTACTGGTTTTCTGAAATCTCGGCAATCATTTTTTCACCCAATATTTATGATTCTCTGTGGTAGTGACCAGTTCACTAAGCCCACTTGGCTGCCCAATTTTCACTCTTCTAAGTTGAAGCGTTCGTTTCCAGTAAGAGTTTGAATTTTTAGGTTTCACTGTGTTTTCTCCTATATAGATAGATGTGTTTGGAACTCTAAATGAAACACGGTTTGTGCTAGCTCTTTGAAAATTGACAAAATAAAGTAGTTCTAATTTCTGTCTCTAAGGTTTGTTTTCTCTTGAAGCAGCCCTAAGCAGAGCCTGCCTAAAGACATTTTCATTGGAAAGGTGTGCCAAGCGTCCAAAAGTACTGGTTTTCTGAAATCTCGGCAAACCTTTTTTCACCCAATCTTGATGAGACATTGTGGTAGTGATCAGTTCACTAAGTCCACTTGGCTGCCCAATTTTCACTCTTCTAAGTTGAAGCGTTCGTTTCCAGTAAGAGTTTGAATTTTTAGGTTTCACTGTGTTTTCTCCTATATAGATAGATGTGTTTGGAACTCTAAATGAAACACGGTTTGTGCTAGCTCTTTGAAAATTGACAAAATAAAGTAGTTTTAGGTTCTGTATCTATGGTTTGTTTCCTCTTGAAGCAGCCCTAACTGGAGACTGCCTAAATACACTTTCATTGGAAATGTGTGCCAATCGTCCAAAAATACTGGTTTTCTGAAATCTCGGCAAACCTTTTTTCACCCAATCTTGATGAGACATTGTGGTAGTGATCAGTTCACTAAGTCCACTTGGCTGCCCAATTTTCACTCTTCTAGGTTGAAGCGTTCGTTTCCAATAAGAGTTTGAATTTTTATTTTTCACTCTGTTTTTTCCTATATAGATAGATGTGTTTGGAACTCTAAATGAAACACGGTTTGTGCTAGCTCTTTGAAAATTGACAAAATAAAGTAGTTTTAGGTTCTGTCTCTATGGTTTGTTTCCTCTTCAAGCAGCCCTAACTGGAGACTGCCTAAATACACTTTCATTGGAAACGTGTGCCAAGCGTCCAAAAGTACTGGTTTTCTGAAATCTCGGCAAACATTTTTTCACCCAATCTGGATGATTCTCTGTGGTAGTGATCAGTTCACTAAGTCAACTTGGCTTCCCAATTTTCACTCTTCTAGGTTGAAGCGGTCGTTTCCAGTAAGAGTTTGAATTTTTAGGTTTCACTCTGTCTTCTCCTATATAGATAGATGTGTTGGGAACTCTAAATGAAACACGGTTTGTGCTAGCTCTTTGAAATTTGACAAAATAAAATAGTTCTAAGTTCTGTCTCTAAGGTTTGTTTCCTCTTGAAGCAGCCCTAAGCAGAGCAGCCTAAAGACATTTTCATTGGAAAGGTGTGCCAAGCGTCCAAAAGTACTGGTTTTCTGAAATCTCGGCAATCATTTTTTCACCCAATATTGATGATTCTCTGTGGTAGTGACCAGTTCACTAAGCCCACTTGGCTGCCCAATTTTCACTCTTCTAAGTTGAAGCGTTCGTTTCCAGTAAGAGTTTGAATTTTTAGGTTTCACTGTGTTTTCTCCTATATAGATAGATGTGTTTGGAACTCTAAATGAAACACGGTTTGTGCTAGCTCTTTGAAAATCGACAAAATAAAGTAGTTCTAATTTCTGTCTCGAAGGTTTGTTTCCTCTTGAAGCAGCCCTAAGCAGAACCTGCCTAAAGACATTTTCATTGGAAAGGTGTGCCAAGCGTCCAAAAGTACTGGTTTTCTGAAATCTCGGCAAACCTTTTTTCACCCAATCTTGATGAGACATTGTGGTAGTGATCTGTTCACTAAGTCCACTTGGCTGCCCAATTTTCACTCTTCTAGGTTGAAGCGTTCGATTCCAGTAAGAGTTTGAATTTTTAGGTTTCACTCTGTTTTCTCCTATATAGATAGATGTGTTGGGAACTCTAAATGAAACACGGTTTGTGCTAGCTCTTTGAAAATTGACAAAATAAAGTAGTTTTAGGTTCTGTCTCTATGGTTTGTTTCCTCTTCAAGCAGCCCTAACTGGAGACTGCCTAAATACACTTTCATTGGAAAGGTGTGCCAAGCGTCCAAAAGTACTGGTTTTCTGAAATCTCGGCAAACCTTTTTTCACCCAATCTTGATGAGACATTGTGGTAGTGATCAGTTCACTAAGTCCACTTGGCTGCCCAATTTTCACTCTTCTAAGTTGAAGCGTTCGTTTCCAGTAAGAGTTTGAATTTTTAGGTTTCACTGTGTTTTCTCCTATATAGGTAGATGTGTTTGGAACTCTAAATGAAACACGGTTTGTCCTAGCTCTTTGAAAATTGACAAAATAAAGTAGTTTTAGGTTCTGTCTCTATGGTTTGTTTCCTCTTCAAGCAGCCCTAACTGGAGACTGCCTAAATACACTTTCATTGGAAACGTGTGCCAAGCGTCCAAAAGTACTGGTTTTCTGAAATCTCGGCAAACATTTTTTCACCCAATCTGGATGATTCTGTGTGGTAGTGATCAGTTCACTAAGCCCACTTGGCTGCCCAATTTTCACTCTTCTAGGTTGAAGCGTTCGTTTCCAGTAAGAGTTTGAATTTTTAGGTTTCACTCTGTTTTCTCCTATATAGATAGATGTGTTGGGAACTCTAAATGAAACACGGTTTGTGCTAGCTCTTTGAAAATTGACAAAATAAAGTAGTTTTAGTTTCTGTCTCTATGGTTTGTTTCCTCTTGAAGCAGCCCTAACTGGAGACTGCCTAAATACACTTTCATTGGAAAGGTGTGCCAAGCGTCCAAAAGTACTGGTTTTCTGAAATCTCGGCAAACATTTTTTCACCCAATATTGATGATTCTCTGTGGTAGTGATCAGTTCACTAAGCCCACTTGGCTGCCAAATTTTCACTCTTCTAGGTTGAAGCGTGTGTTTCCAGTAAGAGTTTGAGTTTTTAGGTTTCACTGTGTTTTCTCCTATATAGATAGATGTGTTTGGAACTCTAAATGAAACACGGCTTGTGCTAGCTCTTTGAAAATTGACAAAATAAAGTAGATTTAGGTTTTGTCTCTAAGGTTTGTTTCCTCTTGAAGCAGCACTAAGCAGAGCCTGCCTAAAGTCATTTTCATTGGAAAGGTGTGCCAAGCGTCCAAATGTACTGGTTTTCTGAAATCTCGGCAATCATTTTTTCACCCAATATTGATGATTCTCTGTGGTAGTGACCAGTTCACTAAGCCCACTTGGCTGCCCAATTTTCACTCTTCTAGGTTGAAGCGTTCGTTTCCAATAAGAGTTTGAATTTTTATTTTTCACTCTGTTTTTTCCTATATAGATAGATGTGTTTGGAACTCTAAATGAAACACGGTTTGTGCTAGCTCTTTGAAAATTGACAAAATAAAGTAGTTTTAGGTTCTGTCTCTATGGTTTGTTTCCTCTTCAAGCAGCCCTAACTGGAGACTGCCTAAATACACTTTCATTGGAAACGTGTGCCAAGCGTCCAAAAGTACTGGTTTTCTGAAATCTCGGCAAACATTTTTTCACCCAATCTGGATGATTCTCTGTGGTAGTGATCAGTTCACTAAGTCAACTTGGCTTCCCAATTTTCACTCTTCAGGGTTGAAGCGGTCGTTTCCAGTAAGAGTTTGAATTTTTAGGTTTCACTCTGTCTTCTCCTATATAGATAGATGTGTTGGGAACTCTAAATGAAACACGGTTTGTGTTATCTCTTTAAAATTTGACAAAATAAAATAGTTCTAAGTTCTGTCTCTAAGGTTTGTTTCCTCTTGAAGCAGCCCTAAGCAGAGCAGCCTAAAGACATTTTCATTGGAAAGGTGTGCCAAGCGTCCAAAAGTACTGGTTTTCTGAAATCTCGGCAATCATTTTTTCACCCAATATTGATGATTCTCTGTGGTAGTGACCAGTTCACTAAGCCCACTTGGCTGCCCAATTTTCACTCTTCTAAGTTGAAGCGTTCGTTTCCAGTAAGAGTTTGAATTTTTAGGTTTCACTGTGTTTTCTCCTATATAGATAGATGTGTTTGGAACTCTAAATGAAACACGGTTTGTGCTAGCTCTTTGAAAATCGACAAAATAAAGTAGTTCTAATTTCTGTCTCTAAGGTTTGTTTCCTCTTGAAGCAGCCCTAAGCAGAGCCTGCCTAAAGACATTTTCATTGGAAAGGTGTGCCAAGCGTCCAAAAGTACTGGTTTTCTGAAATCTCGTCAAACCTTTTTTCACCCAATCTTGATGAGACATTGTGGTAGTGATCAGTTCACTAAGTCCACTTCGCTGACCAATTTTCACTCTTCTAGGTTGAAGCGTTCGTTTCCAATAAGAGTTTGAATTTTTAGGTTTCACTCTGTTTTCTCCTATATAGATAGATGTGTTGGGAACTCTAAATGAAACACGGTTTGTGCTAGCTCTTTGAAAATTGACAAAATAAAGTAGTTTTAGGTTCTGTCTGTATGGTTTGTTTCCTCTTCAAGCAGCCCTAACTGGAGACTGCCTAAATACACTTTCATTGGAAACGTGTGCCAAGCGTCCAAAAGTACTGGTTTTCTGAAATCTCGGCAAACATTTTTTCACCCAATCTGGATGATTCTCTGTGGTAATGATCAGTTCACTAAGCCCACTTGGCTGCCCAATTTTCACTCTTCTAGGTTGAAGCGTTCGTTTCCAGTAAGAGTTTGAATTTTTAGGTTTCACTCTGTTTTCTCCTATATAGATAGATGTGTTGGGAACTCTAAATGAAACACGGTTTGTGCTAGCTCTTTGAAAATTGACAAAATAAAGTAGTTTTAGGTTCTGTCTCTATGGTTTGTTTCCTCTTGAAGCAGCCCTAAGCAGAGACTGCCTAAAGACATTTTCATTGGAAAAATGTGGCCAGCGTCCAAAAGTACTGGTTTTCTGAAATCACGGCAAACATTTTTTCACCCAATCTTGATGATTCTCTGTGGTAATGATCAGTTCATTAAGTCCACTTGGCTGCCCAATTTTCACTCTTCTAGGTTGAAGCGGTCGTTTCCAGTAAGAGTTTGAATTTTTAGGTTTCACTCTGTCTTCTCCTATATAGATAGATGTGTTGGGAACTCTAAATGAAACACGGTTTGTGCTAGCTCTTTGAAATTTGACAAAATAAAATAGATCTAAGTTCTGTCTCTAAGGTTTGTTTCCTCTTGAAGCAGCCCTAAGCAGAGACTGCCTAAAGACATTTTCATTGGAAAGGTGTGCCAAGCGTCCAGAAGTACTGGTTTTCTGAAATCTCGGCAATCATTTTTTCACCCAATATTGATGATTCTCTGTGGTAGTGACCAGTTCACTAAGCCCACTTGGCTGCCCAATTTTCACTCTTCTAAGTTGAAGCGTTCGTTTCCAGTAAGAGTTTGAATTTTTAGGTTTCACTAGTTTTCTCCTATATAGATAGATGTGTTTGGAACTCTAAATGAAACACGGTTTGTGGTAGCTCTTTGAAAATCGACAAAATAAAGTAGTTCTAATTTCTGTCTCTAAGGTTTGTTTCCTCTTGAAGCAGCCCTAAGCAGAGCCTGCCTAAAGACATTTTCATTGGAAAGGTGTGCCCAGCGTCCAAAAGTACTGGTTTTCTGAAATCTCGTCAAACCTTTTTTCACCCAATCTTGATGAGACATTGTGGTAGTGATCAGTTCACTAAGTCCACTTCGCTGACCAATTTTCACTCTTCTAGGTTGAAGCGTTCGTTTCCAATAAGAGTTTGAATTTTTAGGTTGCACTCTGTTTTCTCCTATATAGATAGATGTGTTGGGAACTCTAAATGAAACACGGTTTGTGCTAGCTCTTTGAAAATTGACAAAATAAAGTAGTTTAAGGTTCTGTCTCTATGGTTTGTTTCCTCTTCAAGCAGCCCTAACTGGAGACTGCCTAAATACACTTTCATTTGGAAAGGTGTGCCAAGCGTCCAAAAGTACTGGTTTTCTGAAATCTCGGCAAACATTTTTTCACCCAATCTGGATGATTCTCTGTGGTAGTGATCAGTTCACTAAGCCCACTTGGCTGCCCAATTTTCACTCTTCTAGGTTGAAGCGTTCGTTTCCAGTAAGAGTTTGAATTTTTAGGTTTCACTCTGTTTTCTCCTATATAGATAGATGTGTTGGGAACTCTAAATGAAACACGGTTTGTGCTAGCTCTTTGAAAATTGACAAAATAAAGTAGTTTTAGGTTCTGTCTCTATGGTTTGTTTCCTCTTGAAGCAGCCCTAAGCAGAGACTGCCTAAAGACATTTTCATTGGAAAAATGTGGCCAGCGTCCAAAAGTACTGGTTTTCTGAAATCACGGCAAACATTTTTTCACCCAATCTTGATGATTCTCTGTGGTAATGATCAGTTCATTAAGTCCACTTGGCTGCCCAATTTTCACTCTTCTAGGTTGAAGCGTTCGTTTCCAGTAAGAGTTTGAATTTTTAGGTTTCACTCTGTTTTCTCCTATATAGATAGATGTGTTGGGAACTCTAAATGAAACACGGTTTGTGCTAGCTCTTTGAAAATTGACAAAATAAAGTAGTTTTAGGTTCTGTCTCTAAGGTTTGTTTCCTCTTGAAGCAGCCCTAAGCAGAGCCTGCCTAAAGACATTTTCATTGGAAAGGTGTGCCAAGCGTCCAAAAGTACTGGTTTTCTGAAATCTCGGCAATCATTTTTTCACCCAATATTTATGATTCTCTGTGGTAGTGACCAGTTCACTAAGCCCACTTGGCTGCCCAATTTTCACTCTTCTAAGTTGAAGCGTTCGTTTCCAGTAAGAGTTTGAATTTTTAGGTTTCACTGTGTTTTCTCCTATATAGATAGATGTGTTTGGAACTCTAAATGAAACACGGTTTGTGCTAGCTCTTTGAAAATTGACAAAATAAAGTAGTTCTAATTTCTGTCTCTAAGGTTTGTTTCCTCTTGAAGCAGCCCTAAGCAGAGCCTGCCTAAAGACATTTTCATTGGAAAGGTGTGCCAAGCGTCCAAAAGTACTGGTTTTCTGAAATCTCGGCAAACCTTTTTTCACCCAATCTTGATGAGACATTGTGGTAGTGATCAGTTCACTAAGTCCACTTGGCTGCCCAATTTTCACTCTTCTAAGTTGAAGCGTTCGTTTCCAGTAAGAGTTTGAATTTTTAGGTTTCACTGTGTTTTCTCCTATATAGATAGATGTGTTTGGAACTCTAAATGAAACACGGTTTGTGCTAGCTCTTTGAAAATTGAAAAAATAAAGTAGTTTTAGGTTCTGTCTCTATGGTTTGTTTCCTCTTGAAGCAGCCCTGACTGGACTGCCTAAATACACTTTCATTGGAAACGTGTGCCAATCGTCCAAAAATACTGGTTTTCTGAAATCTCGGCAAACCTTTTTTCACCCAATCTTGATGAGACATTGTGGTAGTGATCAGTTCACTAAGTCCACTTGGCTGCCCAATTTTCACTCTTCTAGGTTGAAGCGTTCGTTTCCAATAAGAGTTTGAATTTTTATTTTTCACTCTGTTTTTTCCTATATAGATAGATGTGTTTGGAACTCTAAATGAAACACGGTTTGTGCTAGCTCTTTGAAAATTGACAAAATAAAGTAGTTTTAGGTTCTGTCTCTATGGTTTGTTTCCTCTTCAAGCAGCCCTAACTGGAGATTGCCTAAATACACTTTCATTGGAAACGTGTGCCAAGCGTCCAAAAGTACTGGTTTTCTGAAATCTCGGCAAACATTTTTTCACCCAATCTGGATGATTCTCTGTGGTAGTGATCAGTTCACTAAGTCAACTTGGCTTCCCAATTTTCGCTCTTCTAGGTTGAAGCGGTCGTTTCCAGTAAGAGTTTGAATTTTTAGGTTTCACTCTGTCTTCTCCTATATAGATAGATGTGTTGGGAACTCTAAATGAAACACGGTTTGTGCTAGCTCTTTGAAATTTGACAAAATAAAATAGTTCTAAGTTCTGTCTCTAAGGTTTGTTTCCTCTTGAAGCAGCCCTAAGCAGAGCAGCCTAAAGACATTTTCATTGGAAAGGTGTGCCAAGCGTCCAAAAGTACTGGTTTTCTGAAATCTCGGCAATCATTTTTTCACCCAATCTTGATGAGACATTGTGGTAGTGATCAGTTCACTAAGTCCACTTGGCTGCCCAATTTTCACTCTTCTAAGTTGAAGCGTTCGTTTCCAGTAAGAGTTTGAATTTTTAGGTTTCACTGTGTTTTCTCCTATATAGATAGATGTGTTTGGAACTCTAAATGAAACACGGTTTGTGCTAGCTCTTTGAAAATAGACAAAATAAAGTAGTTCTAATTTCTGTCTCGAAGGTTTGTTTCCTCTTGAAGCAGCCCTAAGCAGAGCCTGCCTAAAGACATTTTCATTGGAAAGGTGTGCCAAGCGTCCAAAAGTACTGGTTTTCTGAAATCTCGGCAAACCTTTTTTCACCCAATCTTGATGAGACATTGTGGTAGTGATCAGTTCACTAGTCCACTTGGCTGCCCAATTTTCACTCTTCTAGGTTGAAGCGTTCGATTCCAGTAAGAGTTTGAATATTTAGGTTTCACTCTGTTTTCTCCTATATAGATAGATGTGTTGGGAACTCTAAATGAAACACGGTTTGTGCTAGCTCTTTGAAAATTGACAAAATAAAGTAGTTTTAGGTTCTGTCTCTATGGTTTGTTTCCTCTTCAAGCAGCCCTAACTGGAGACTGCCTAAATACACTTTCATTGGAAAGGTGTGCCAAGCGTCCAAAAGTACTGGTTTTCTGAAATCTCGGCAAACCTTTTTTCACCCAATCTTGATGAGACATTGTGGTAGTGATCAGTTCACTAAGTCCACTTGGCTGCCCAATTTTCACTCTTCTAAGTTGAAGCGTTCGTTTCCAGTAAGAGTTTGAATTTTTAGGTTTCACTGTGTTTTCTCCTATATAGGTAGATGTGTTTGGAACTCTAAATGAAACACGGTTTGTGCTAGCTCTTTGAAAATTGACAAAATAAAGTAGTTTTAGGTTCTGTCTCTATGGTTTGTTTCCTCTTCAAGCAGCCCTAACTGGAGACTGCCTAAATACACTTTCATTGGAAACGTGTGCCAAGCGTCCAAAAGTACTGGTTTTCTGAAATCTCGGCAAACATTTTTTCACCCAATCTGGATGATTCTGTGTGGTAGTGATCAGTTCACTAAGCCCACTTGGCTGCCCAATTTTCACTCTTCTAGGTTGAAGCGTTCGTTTCCAGTAAGAGTTTGAATTTTTAGGTTTCACTCTGTTTTCTCCTATATAGATAGATGTGTTGGGAACTCTAAATGAAACACGGTTTGTGCTAGCTCTTTGAAAATTGACAAAATAAAGTAGTTTTAGGTTCTGTCTCTATGGTTTGTTTCCTCTTGAAGCAGCCCTAACTGGAGACTGCCTAAATACACTTTCATTGGAAAGGTGTGCCAAGCGTCCAAAAGTACTGGTTTTCTGAAATCTCGGCAAACATTTTTTCACCCAATATTGATGATTCTCTGTGGTAGTGATCAGTTCACTAAGCCCACTTGGCTGCCAAATTTTCACTCTTCTAGGTTGAAGCGTGTGTTTCCAGTAAGAGTTTGAGTTTTTAGGTTTCACTGTGTTTTCTCCTATATAGATAGATGTGTTTGGAACTCTAAATGAAACACGGCTTGTGCTAGCTCTTTGAAAATTGACAAAATAAAGTAGATTTAGGTTTTGTCTCTAAGGTTTGTTTCCTCTTGAAGCAGCACTAAGCAGAGCCTGCCTAAAGACATTTTCATTGGAAAGGTGTGCCAAGCGTCCAAATGTACTGGTTTTCTGAAATCTCGGCAATCATTTTTTCACCCAATATTGATGATTCTCTGTGGTAGTGACCAGTTCACTAAGCCCACTTGGCTGCCCAATTTTCACTCTTCTAAGTTGAAGCGTTCGTTTCCAGTAAGAGTTTGAATTTTTAGGTTTCACTGTGTTTTCTCCTATATAGATAGATGTGTTTGGAACTCTAAATGAAACACGGTTTGTGCTAGCTCTTTGAAAATCGACAAAATAAAGTAGTTCTAATTTCTGTCTCTAAGGTTTGTTT